>NC_142649.1:112355000-112655000 GCF_055504915.1 Nelumbo nucifera | reverse complement strand
GGTCTGTAGGATATACAGAGCAATAAGGGTTACAATATGGGCCAGACCAAAGGCAAGCTCAATCTCAGCACTTCCTAATCATGGTTTTGGGCTGGCTCCATTGCAACATTACAATATATAAACATTGCAGAGTTTACAGCAGTGGCACTTCCTACTCCTAGCATTTGGGCTTATATTGGACAAACAAGCACATGCAGGTGGAAATGGTGAAAGAGAATTTTGCCAAAAAAAATGTATGGGCCGGACACACAAGGTGGAGATGGTGAAAGAGAATTCACATATGGGGCCATTAATGAAGAAAGCTAGGTAGTTTCTGGTAGTTTGATTCATTTGAAGCAGACCCAGTTCAGGGCAGATATATACCAGCAACTTTGTAAAACATCCGTTGGACTGGCTTGGGACTTTGTCGCCATCATTGGTCGAGCACAAATTGGGCCAAGTGCCAAAATTTTGCCGGCCGTCGCTATTGACGGCCCTATTAAGTAAGCCATAATTCATTAAATATGTTCTAATTTGTTCAAACAACAACAGAACTCAATGAAGGGAAATACAAATTAAAGCAGACCTGAAAGATGGCAGGATATGAAAACCATGCGGATTCCTTTGTAGCTCAAACTGACTGCTACTGCCCCCTTCTTTCGCCTGATCAATCCTCCAAATCCCCCAAGAGCATGCTTATCAACCTTTATGCCTACATCTTGAAACAAAAACAAAAGAAACAAATGTAAGTCTCAAGATTTGGATCAAAATGGACGGAGATTGTGGAAACGCAACTCACCATTGATGAAGTGCTCGGAATTCTTAGGCCCAAACACAAATAGTTGCAGAGATTGCATAATGGCTTTTCCTAGAATACTTTATGGTTTCATGAGATAATAACAATTAACAACAGTTGGTAACAGTAGGGACAAGAACCAAACAATATTATATATAGCCTAATCAACCTGACGAAGTTGAGAGAGATCTGCGAGGAAACAAGTATATAAAGGTGGTCTGGTATACCTGTGTGTTTCAGCCAAAGTTTCTTGCAGTAATTGAGCAACATTGCATCGTGGTACTTCTTGCAGGCCAACCACAAGAAGATCAAACTTCCTGTTATCACCCACGAGCTCTGCTAAATCCTCGTCGGAGACCTTCGTCACACAAGAACATCAAAATAAGCACCACCAATTCTCACTAGCTAAGAGCAGATAGTACTACTGTCTTATCTTCTTTAAGAAAATTAAGAGAAAAAAAAAGGAAAAGTGATGAAATAAAAACTAGCCGAAATAATTCTTGCTTATTCGTCTCTGAAGACATGAAATCTATTTGCACCTTCCCGTTCATGTTCCAAGTCACTATGCTCATGCAAAGAACTGAATTACCCGAGAAGTCGCAAAGCTGCTCTACCCCAACTGTCTTTATTCCTCCATGCATTGCAACTTGGGTGGTGTCCATGGCCTCGTCTACTCTTTCCTTCACCACGGAACGTCCTCTGCACAGTCAAAAGAACCTTCATACTATCACCTCCATGATTCTACTACTAATTATAGAAGCAACATAATTACTGGTTGATGCGGTTGGTCAGTGCATTCTGCATTTTAATTAAGTTTTCAACAACTGATTATTTGTATTAATAAAATAACTAGAGATGGAAGAGGATTAAATAAACAAACAAAACCCATTTAAAAATTAGAAAAAGAAAGAAGAAATTGATTAAAAATACCTTCTACCACCATCACCAACAACAGTGCTCATGTTTCCCATTTTGCTATCGATCTTATTATTGTTTATCTTGTTTACGATATCAGCAGCTCCTTTATCTGTCTAAACGGAAACCGACTAATGTCAGGGGAAGACTAGACCAATCTCTTTAAGCTTACAAGGAAACCAAAGCAGACTTGAGAATGATTTAAATTAACGTGTATCTTTTGACGGGTGTCACCAATGGCTGCGCTTTGAAATCTTTTTGGTTGCCCTCATCTCCCTCCTTTGGGTGTTACGTGTAGGGTTAAAACCGTGGCCAACAGCGCTCTGACGTGCTACCCTTTTGAACAGTCGTCAAACTTCCACGTGTCAACTGCTACAAAGCCGGCGACTGTAACCATGCAAGAGTCAAAATGCCACGTCAGGAGTGGGGAAACTTGTGCATTTTGGCGGTGAAGCAACCCCAAGGAAAAGTCAACCCACAAAAGAGGCCTATTTCTAATTTCTGTTAGTGTTAGGTTTGAACATTGACACGGGACAAAGGATTTTGGATCGATGTTGAAAATTACCACCTCATCCATAACCATTAACTTCGCCATCGACTCCATGGATGGATGACTTGCTTTACGAGGCTTGATGAATATGAGTGAGATAGAAAGAGAAAGAGGTGCATTGTCTTAGATACAAGTAGTTCGCTCAAATATGCAATTACTAGAATTTGTTAACTTTTAATTTTGATTTGAGTCGGGCTTTAGAAGTTGAGTGAAAATCTTATTTATCCCAGTACAGCTCGTTTGTCTCAGAAACACTTTCGGATGAAATCCGATCCACTGATACTTTCATGTAGTTTAGGTAGGTGTAGGTCGATCGTAGGCAGATTATCTTGCGTGGTTTGATTCGATACTGACGTACTGTCTAAGAGTATGGAGGAGAAGACAGATATCGCAAGCCTCCCCGGATCATCGATCCCACCAGCGTTTTCTCATAACTTGTTCACATCAAATTGTTCATGGCAACTCGCCAGGTCAATCCTCAATTTCATGTTCTCAAGGCAAAGCAGACTCCATCGTCTCTGTCTTGATTTCATTCACACTTCATGTTTACACAAGAAGAAAGAAGAGGTTTCGGGCCGGCTTGTGATTGTAAAGGAAGATTTCTAAGAGTTCTTAATCAAGTGTCATAATCTCTAACAAAAAATTTCTTGATAAGGCCTCCTTTTCAGTGGGGACCCAATTGATGTTTCACTTCCAACAATGTGATATGTCTGTCCCGCCTTCCTTACATTACATCAATCCTTTGTCATTTTATTTATTTATTTATTTATTTTGAACAATCTTAATATGCCCGATTCAGAAGTGTGCATCAGAAAAAGGCAGGCACCACATATTAAAGACGAACTTTTCTTTTGGTTTTTAATAATCAACCAAAAAGAGGTTTCTTGGACCAAGGAGAAGAAGGAACCACTCCACATAAATGCTCCAGAACCAGTAGGTTGCTACAATAGTCACCATCTAAGACAAGAAACCTCAATAGAAAATCGAAATTAAAAAACCCACCAAGCTTTCTAAAATGCTTAATTTGCAGATGGTTGGAATTTATTTTATTTAGTCTGTCTTTGTTAACTATTTTACTCTATCCTTTCACGCTGAGTAGGCCAAGGCTGGATTCTGGAATTATTGTATACATATTTGAATGAAACCCATGTGTTAAAAAAAAAAAAAAAAAATTGCAGTAGCATGCCTAGAATGGGAGATGTTGACCAGTAACTGCAAAACATTTGGCAGATTCTACAACGGGGACCAACTTGACCTGGGACACGCTACATTATTAGCACCCAGCATCATCATCATCATCATCATCGGAAAGAAACGCAAGGCTGACAACTTCCCATTAATGGATGAGATATTTGCAGTTTGCTCGTGAACATTGAGCTGTATCAAAAGAGAGAAAAGACCAACCATGTGCAATTGAGCAGTGCACCATGGACCATTTTGGTTTTATGGTGCAAATCTGAAGAAACGGCGAGATTCCTAAGGCAAGAGATTTTTTTCAATTTTCAGTCATGCAGGGAGAGCCCTGTTGGTAGCCCAGGCTGTCCAAGTTCGACAGTCAAAATTTTCATGGAAAAGAAACCAGAAACCAATCAATCTTACAGGATTACATGTTTCATTGTGATAAAGGTGTTTTCTTCACACACTGTTTTGTCGGCGTATAAAATAGTAGATACCCTGATGCCTGTTTGGAAAGCTCATACAACATTTACTCAAGAAAAAAATAACATTTTATATATAAGCAATTCCAATGAAGAATTCACAGATCAATTTCACGAAAGACACACGTTGAAGATGCATACATGGCTACAGTTAGCACCAATCCACAAGAAATTACACAAGAAGGAAGCACCCACCCAATATTAGTCCTAGAAGAAGTTCCTGAAGAAGCAACCAACCCAGAATTAGATCTTTGTCCTTTACTTTCACACTGTAAGACAATCTCTTGGAAATTTACATACGTCAGTGCCCCCATGACCACCACAGATTTTTATGATAAAACGTCCGTATTTGATGCCACTGAGTTTTCTGACTGAACAAGGTCTCCTTGCGTTTCTGTGAATGGCTTGATGAAAGTCCGCCTCCACCAGACCTCAAAGGCCCTCTGAAGATTGGGGCAACTATCCCCTGCTTTGAGGAAACTTCCCAACCATGAAAGTAAGATACTCTGCTGGTCTTCTAGTGGCAGTGTCAGTATTGTCCGCCCCATTCCTTCCTCCACCACTTTCCTATCAAATGACCTGCAACCATGCTGTAACCAGCTGTAGTCATCAATCAATGGCTGTAACCATGTCTGTAGCAACAGCAGTCTAGTATCCTTAGATGGAAGGATCTCCCCTCTTCCAATTCCAACAAATAACCTTGCCGTGATGCAGCTAATAAGGTGGCGAGACACTGTTGGCAGCCTTGAATGCAAGGTTGCCAATTCTTGCTGGCTGGCCCATATCAATGCAAATTCATCGGCCGCTTGCCTATCAGCTAATATTTCAAGCAACCATAGAAGATTATCAGCCTCTAGAGCTATCTGCTTCACAACAGAACCTTTCCCATCCATGGATTTATCAGTAAATCCTGGATCTGCAGCTTGCCTAAAAAGAAGCAACAAAGAATCTAAGCAGTTTCGGCATGAATTATATATATTTACGTTGCAAATGTCAGCTATACCACCACTATTAACAGGAAGCTTGTTATTCTCCCTGAGGAGCCTTAATACTAAGGATTTCATCTCACGCCGACCTCTCTCCTCATTGCTTTTGAGAACAAGTTCCATTATGTGTGCTAGTGTATCATTAGGGGGGTTGGAGATATCAGAAGACACCCTTTTCAATACTGGGGTGACTTTGATACCATCACTGCAGAGTCGTAAGACTGATGAGACCACCTTTTCCTCTTCTTCTTCTCCAATCCAAGGAACAGCTTCCAAGTATTCCAAACATGACTTTACGCACATGTGGAAACCAAGGAATTCTGCAACCTGCAAAATTTATTCATGAATGGTAATCTAATGGCAAGTTTGTTAACATTTCCGATGCCTCATAAGCATCCAATTTTAGCAGTGTAGAAAAGAAACGTTGTCTGATTATACAAAAGCAAAATAAAGAAAGCTCTCCTTGGTTATTACCTACAAAGGACTAAAGAACTGGCTCATTGTGACTTCTCTCATTAATAATCCTTAAGATTGGTTAAGAGATTAGGCAATAAGCACTCAGGAAATTTCTGCAGTGCATGTGTAATCATCCATCAAAAATATTTCACTCAATCAGGGGAGGGATGCAAGACAGGTTGCCTGATTTGAAGAAATTCAATTATATTGGGCTTGGACCCATTGGCATTTTGACAAATGTCCAACCTAACCTGAACCAGGTTGCACCCGAACATTCTTAACAAGTGAGTGGATCAAGGTACAACATCATCATCATCCATGCCTTGTCCCAACCATATGCAGTTGGCTACATGAATCCTGTTTCACCACTCCGTTCTATTTAAAACCATATTCACTGTTAAACTGTTAGTGCTTAAATCATTTCTTACTACTACTTCTACCCATGTCCTTTTCGGGTACAGCTTATAAAGTTTAAAACTATAATACCTAGATAACTGTGCATTCCTGGAGTACTGGAATCCGATAAAATGCATACTATATCACACTGGATACTACATGCACACTTTCTAGACTCTAGAGTAGAGTTTATAGCATTAATACTTCTAAAATATGTCAAATGGTATATATTAACACATTACATAAAAATCAGTATGAGTTAGCAGTTTAATTAACTCTGTCAAGATATAGATATTAAGAAATGATACTTGCTTCAAATACTAGCAAGGTTTTTAAAACGGACTGGACAAGGAACCATTCTGGGGTCCGGTTCCAGGGTCGAACAGTCCGAACGGATGGCCTGCTCTGACAAAAAAATAAAAATAAAATAAAAGACAAAAAAAGGCCAAAAACCGTTTTCCAAGTCGACGGTTCGACCACCCGGGTTGGCAGTTTGCTGACCAAATCAACGGTTTTTGGCCAAAAAACGGTTTTGGGGTGAAACGGAACCAGTCACCTGACCGGTTCCCAGTTTTTCCAGTCCGACCGTCCGGTCCAGTTTTGAAAACACTGAATACTAGATATAAAATCCTGATATAATCATACTAATTGGGAACACATACCCATATCAGAATAGAGGATTCTAGAAAATGGAGATTCATATCTTGTTTCCTGTATCTGTAACCTGTCAATTTCCATATCTGGCCATCATAGGTTTAAAATTCTCAGGGGTGACCATTCAATCTTTCACAGAACTCTTGGGAGAGGTCAATTATTTTGCTCAGTTCTTGTTCATCCAAACTTGTAACATGATTCCATAACTAAATATCCCAACTTCTAGGAAAGAGCATCATCCCTCAGTATAATAAAAAAAGAACACAAAGCAAGCCCAGATGCAGAAGTGCAGAAAGGTACAGTAGCAAATGTCAGGGTGATACTGATGAGGCACTAATTACCATGATCCGGCATGTTATACAATGCATTCCGCAGGTTAACTTACCATGATCTTTTTTTTTTTCATATTTATAATCCATGCACACTTTGCACTTATAGATTTTAATTTATGTAGGTTTACTTGGTTGTTATTTTGTTAAAAATATAAATATCAAATAGATGGGTTGAACACAATAGCCCTCCATGACCTTGCACCCCATTCTAAAAGCATAAACAACTATAAAATGAAGAAGCATATCCAGGAAATGAATTTACAAACTAAAACCATCTTGTTATTAGCACAATGCTTTAGCCCAATTCCTTTGTCATCTCAGGTATTTCTCAAATTACCCTTTAGACAAAAAATATAATTATGCTTCCATTAAGAGTAACTCCTAGTTTTGTTGCTCTTCAAGCCTTGGGCAACAAGAGGGTCCACCATGTTGGGTACACTTTGCAACTGTACTGTATCCTGGTTGACATTACTTGATCTCCAGACAAAGTTCATTCGCCTTAACTAAGAAATTTTATAGGTAATTCTAATAAGTGGATCCTGTATTCTTAACTGGACAAAGTAACAGGGCTTCCAGAAAATTGTTCTGAAGTAATAATAGTGCAACTCTGCACAGTGCATGTAAGCAGGCACACGTGTGAGTATATGAGTTATGCAACTTTTGGGTGGGAAAGTTATGCCAAGTGTCATAATGATAAAAAATATTTTAATCGGAACTCACGAAAGAGCTTCACCATGACCTAAGACTCCAAAGGAACTAAAAATTATGAATGTTATCTTAATCAGAATTCTGTTAAACTTCTATTGCATTCTCTATATAAATTTATAAACTTCTACAAATACATAATCATTTTTTCTTTCTTTTCATGTTTTTAATTCCGATCATCTATAAGCATGTATGGTTACTCCATTAAGACTTCAATGCCCACAACCTGTTATGCCTAGAGACCTAGAGTTTGCCTCATCAAGCCCAACAGCCTTGATTACAAATTTATCCTTCAGAGGGATAGTTAGAAAGCTACATAATATTACCTGTATGCTATGTATGCATAAAAAGATAATTGAGGGATAGAAAGATAATTTATATTTCCATCAGGAGGGGGGGACTTTTATGGTAAAGCAGCTTCGTTTACATTCCAAATTAGCCTTGACTTTGCTTTTTAATCACTGATTAAATTCTATATCGTTGGCAGTATTCATCATTCCCCAAATAACAAAATAACATGTGTCTGATCCTTTTACTAATTCATAAGTTAATACTTCCAGGAAGGTAAAAAGCTGCTGCAGTTCTCTTAAAATGATAAGAATATTTAAGGTCCTCTAAGCATGCTTCAAAAATTTTAGTTTGGATTGATAATTCTACAGAATCATCAAATATATGATATTATGCTTCATGGGTCCCCCAGCATCATCTATCAGTCCAGAAACACCACTAAATGGTCCTGGCTCCATTTCCGTTAACCTTGATCCACTCACCATTCACTCAGGGGCTCATAGTTGTGTATAGGAAACTCATCTCTTCAAAATTCAAAAGAAAAAAAAAAAAAAAAAAACTATAACTTTCCTCACCCCAATGCATACACATGTGCACAGGTGGTATTGCTGGTTAGTTTTGGAAACTTCATAGAAAGTTCGAATTGAACTATAACTTTCTTCCCCCATCCTCAACCCAATGCATACACATGTGCAGGTGGTATTGTTGGTTAGCTTTGGAAACTTCTTAGAAAGACTTGTTAGAAAAACAACCAATTTTACCTTTTCAGGCTTGAGTTTCCAGTGTAGATTTGATCAATTTAGAGAATTGATGCTTCTAATCATCTAATACACTTTTACCATATAGGAAAGAAAAATATTTCAAATTTAATAGATGTATAGATATGCACTAGCACTGTTGAGATGATGTATGATTAGAAATGAAGCCAAAGAGGGTGAAAAGATAATCATAGTTGTTCCAGTAACAGACCCATACATGTACTTCCAGAAGATATATCACATGAAATGTTGAATTTCTCTTGCAAAATCCTAATCTAACAGCTTCATACATGTTGAATTTATCTTCCAATAACTAATCTTTTTTTCTTTTATCCTTTTTGCTGATCATTAATACACAGATTTCTTCAGTATAAGAATGATAAAATGTCCTATATAAAAAGGAGTTAATAGAAGTATACTACTACAAGCAGATGCCCTTCAAGGATTTTATTAGTTTTTGTTTCCATTAAAAGATCCAGTGCACTCATTTTAACAGAACAGAAGCACTTAAAATTTCAAAAGTGAATAGTGGTGGTAACAGGTCAATCAACAATAACTTTTCCAAAATTATGGTATTTCACTTGAACTCAAAAAACAGAAGAAAGATTAAATGAACTTTGGTTATGGAAAGGAAGATAATAGCATGAAAGCTCAAATTTTTATGCAAAGATAGAAAGAGGATTCACTGAAAGGTTTGTTTGTAGAATACCTTGAGAATACGGAGTACTCGTGAAACGCTTTGCTTGATTAACCTCTGTTTCATTTCTTTGCAGTACATCAACCCCACAGTCTCCACATAGATCTCCACATCTTCACAGTCACCAAGTTCAAGGCAGGTCAAAGGAGACTCTTGTTGAGACAACTTCTCAGCAAAGAAACTGCTATTTTCCACAAGCACATTCTTGTGAACACTCATTTTCACAGAAAATCCCTGCTTCCCAGATAAAACCACCTTCAAATCACTGGTTGCAGGTTCACCAAACTCAACTGCTACCTTCCGTTGCAAATTCTCGGTATTGGGTTTTGGCACTCTCTCAATAACCACAGGTGGACTAGCAACAGCAGTATCGGAGCTTACAGTTCTTTGATCATCAGAAACTGTTTTTGATCTTGATGGAGTAGCCGATTTTCTCTCGGTAAGAGGCGTTTGTTTCTTCTGAACAGAGGTTTTGGGTGGTTGAGGGGAGGGTTTGGGTTTGTTTTGAGGATTTTGTGCTTTGAGGGTCTTCTGGAACACGACGGGAGAAGGGCAGCACCAAAAACCTTCTGGTGTTACGGCAATGGGGACGTTCCTAATCTTGGCATGACCTTGTTCAACTCTTGCAACTCTAAATTCGGCCATATTCAACAAGTGTTTATGACAGCGTAGACGACAAACAACATTAAGAATGAAATCAAGGATATCGAACCCAAAATTACTCGACTTCCCTTGTAACCATCACTTAGTTTCCTCACTATGTGTAATTTGTAAATATCAAGATTCAGAGCTCACAAGCAATGTCGTCTCCTCTCTAATCCCCAATTGGGTGCCTCACAAAATGGCAGAAACCTACAGAAACTTTAAAAGAGACCAAGTCTAAACTGGGTTGCCATTAAAAGCATAAAAGATATCAAAACCAGAAGACCCAAATCCAAAATGCACTAATATCTCTGCAACAAGAAAGCGAAGATGAAAATTATGAACTTTGCCGAAAGATAAAACAGTGCAGTTTCAAAAATTAAAAAAAAAAAAAAATCTAAAAAGTTCTACGAAACCTTTCACCCACTGTCTAAGACTGCAACTTGGACATTCAAAAAACGGTAGAGAAGGCATTCAAATTCAGAAACAACTTATTTCCTCTCTTCCCCATAATCGACTTTAATAGGGTATCTCACAAAATCTCAGGAAAAGAGAATGACAGAGAGAAGGAACCGAGACGCAGATATGTAGAACCAGTTAACTATGAAATGGGTCTTCTAAATACCCGAACCAAGGATCTGGAAACCCATAGCAACAACAGCTTAAGAAATTCCATCCATTATATTCTCCACGAGTGTCTCTAATGATTGAATCGAGCTCCGATGTCAAGCATCAAGGAAACCAAGAATGGAGATTTTACAGAGATACATTGATGAGTGCTGTTTTATTTTTTATTTTTAATTCTTGTAAAAAGCAAAATGGAGAAAAAGTAAAGGCGGGTTGTGGGGGTGGTTTTAACTTTACCAGCTTGGAATGTTTCTGCTTTATTGGGGCGAGTCTTCAAAAAAGTCCCTCGCTCCGCACAAAATTCTCCTCTCACTCATCTATCCAGTATCCACGCCCTCTCTGTCTCTCTCAGATTCCTCATTTTTCGGTTTTTCGCTATTTACAGTTTAGTTTGTTTTTTCCACCTCCCTTCCCAGCTTCAGAAGCTTCCTGTTTCATCCGTGATGCCGTGATTGGCGTCCAAGTCCAACCGAGAATAAAGTAGTTTTAGGCCGTAAGATTGGAATCTTACAGTTTACTAATGCAAGCAGAAATATACACGATTCAAATGACAAAAATACCCTCAATCTTTACCAAATTAGGTTTGAAGTTAAAAAGATGGTGGTTGGGACTTGGGATGTTCATATCATATCTTAAGAATTCAGATGTTTTTGTTTTTGGGCACATACTACAGCCCACAGGGATAACTTTGGCTGTTGGGGGCCAACCGACCAACAGCATATGCTGTTACGGTGTTACTTGTTAGAGAGCGTTTTTGGGTTTTGGTCAAAAAGAAATAAGGGCAATTACTATTTTCCTCACTCTTATGGTAATATTCCAGAAACGCTCTCAATAGTATAGCCTTATTTTTTTTGGGAGAATGACCAATCACCCTAGATCAGAATTTTATAGCCTCAAAGTACAGGGGGAATGGGGAATGGGGAATGCATCCTGACTATGAAAAGGAAGAGTCGTATAGGGCTATTCATGGTTCGGTTAACTAAATCGTCGACCTATTTTTTAAATCAAATCGGTAGTACTAGTTTTTGAATAAACAATAACCAAAACTGAATCAAAGTCAATTGGTTAACTGGCTGATTATTTCGGTTCATTGATTTTTTGGTTTTTTTATTTTTATAATATATTATAAATAAATAATAAAAATGAGAAATATATATAATATTATATTTATAAATAAATAAATAATATATTGTATATTATAAATATATTTATATATAATATATATGTATTCATTTATAATATATAAATAATGTAATATATATATAATATACATAAATATATATATACATGTATATATATATATATATATATATATATACCTGTCAGTTTTCGATTAACCATTGGTTTTTTATATTGGTTAACCGAACCAAACTAGTACCTTTGGTTTTTCAAAAATACTGAACTGATCGATTCAATTAACCGGAATTTTTAATTCAGTCTCATCGATGAGAGAGAGAGAGATATTTTATTAAAGTGATGCAGTTTTCTTTTTTTTTTTATCTTTTCACTTTTAAGTTTTTAGAAGGCTCCATTTCGTTGCACCTAAAATGAAGGAAAACAAAACAAATGATATGGTGAAATTTGCTATTTTTATGGTGTTTGGTTGTCCTTAACATAGATATGGGAAAAGATTTTAAAAAAAGTAAGTACCAATTATGGAAAAATGAGATTTTTATTTCCACTTTTTTCATAAGTCATTTTTAGAATAGTGAGGTTGGTCCTCTTGACTTATAAATTGCAACAATCAAACATTTCTTAACTATTGAGGTTTATTTTTCAAGTAATTAAGCAAGACTTTTTTTTTTTTGATAAGACCAACAGGGGCTACACAAGACGGGGGGGAGTAGCAAGGAAGATACAGAAATATTCAAGAACTCTGAATCCGATGCGAGAGCCTTGTGCGCTAACCATTCCGCTGCTTGATTTGCTTTGCAAAAGGTCTGATGGTAAGCAACGTCTCCCTACATGGGGGCTCCACCTTCTTTTTTAAACAAGAAATAATCACCTGAGTCTCCTTCGATGATGATCGGGAATTCTTTGGAATTCAAAGCCAAATTGTGGGCTTCCCACGCTTCCACTAGATGAGGAATTTCCTAATTTGTAGGCTTTATAATCCAACACTCTCTCAATATAATCTTTAGCAATGGCAGCAACCGAGCACATTTTATTCGAGTTATAAGTAGCATCAATACCCGAATTTGGAGGTATATAATATCTAACATATGATTTGTTTCCACTCTTTTGAAGTAGGATCAGTACTCTTTATTTCTTGGAGGCTTTCTTTTAAGTTAGAAAACAAGCTGAGCGCTCTTTCAAGAATAATGGGAGGGCGCTCCTCTATTATCAAAAACCTTACTGTTTCTATTTTTCTAGATTGTTCTGTAAAGATATACGATTTTTTTTTTATTCTGCATTTGATAATAATGCAAATAGAGTGTAAATACCGATTCAGGATAAATTTATACTTTCGTTCACTTTTGTCTGTATTTGACAACATTACATTTATGTTACATACCAATACATAGGTCATGATTTACCCTTCTAATTCTGCAACTTTTTGAGCAAGACATTGAAAAAGTTAGTAAAAATCAATCTTTTTGAAATCTGACCCAGATGTTAAACCATTAATCTTCTTCATCTAGGTTAAATGGGTCAATTCATAAACGTCAGAACTCTCAAGTAGTGTTGGTTTTAAAATGGAGGAACAATCAAGACATCCACACAACAACTCCAGAATTTCAAATGCTTGACAACTCATGTTGCCGAATTCCCCCCTTACTACTATATATTTTCTAGGTACAAAAATATAAGTCGGTTAGGATTGATTAAATACATTATATAGGCCATTGGGTTATGACTTATGAATGAATTAATGTAGCGTTGTTAGGTATCTCCATGAATTTATATTTATATTTCTATAGGCTTGCGTTGGCAGAAATTAATGAAACTGTATAAAATATAACCTATTATATGTAGATTAAAAAAAATAGAAAAGGAGAAAATAGAAAAATTGAAGGGGTGCAGCCCAGATTTAGGAACAAAGATGCAGCTGCGCTAGTGGAGGAGCTAAAAAGGCGCACATGGGGTGCAATAAACAAGTGATCGAATAGAATCATGCAAATGAATTGAAAGAGGGGACATTCAAACTGTTTTTTATTTTATTTGAAAAATTTGCTTCCAATAGATCAACCCTATCTTGTAGGAGTGTCAATTGGACCGGATTTGGTCCAATATAAGTCCATTGTAGATGGATCAGGTCTAATTCAATCTGATGATGAATACTTAGGACCATTGTGAACCGTTCAATCTGTTCAAATTGATTTCAACCCAAACCCAATACATTGACACTTGTATTCTTATCTTCTATCAATGAATTAGATATCAGTTCAATCCGACCCAACCCAATATAAATCCATTAAAGATGAACCATGTTTGATCCAATCTATTAAATTAAATACTTTGGACCATTAAGCTGAACTGATCCAATTCAATATCTTATTTTGATTTAAATGGATCTAACCCAAAACTGGTCCATTTCCTGTTTAGTGTTTACATATGACACAGCTAGTTGGCTGGCTAAGTCCCGCTTCCATTTTCCTCCGGATTGCACAAGGCCACAACTTCCTGGTTTAGTTTCAAAACCCCCCATCATGATACATGCACGCACTCACTGGTCACTAGTCACTACTACTTTGAAAAGAAGGCTGAGGCGTGCACCCATCTCATCATAACATAAACCTTCTTCACCTCGATCCCCTTCTCTTCAGTCTGCACTAAAACCGAGTGCTCCACCCACTGGCTATTACTTCCCCATCCATTACCAATTGAAAGGAACCCGAGAAAACTGGGCCAATTATGATATACCACGTCAGATTGATACATGGGACCCACTTCCACATGTACGTACGTAAAGAGCTGACGCAAAGATGATTCAAACCTCTTTCCCATGGTATATATGGTTATATTCAGGTAGCTATCTAGTCTTGCCGGCCTGAGGGATGGATGATCCTAAATCATTCCATCTCATAAACAGTCGACGTCGTCGAGATCAATAAGCTCATTTCAAACCCATATGTGTATGTCGGGGAGTATAGGTTTAGGGAGCATCTGCATCAGCTCACCTCGTCCTCGTGGACCTCGTCTCTCTCTCTCTGCACGGGGCACCACCGCTAATGTTATGAAGTAGCAACTAACTAGTAAAGGGAAAGCATCGAAATTCTTTTGACTTATTGCTTTTCTTTAATGATGAATGCTGGTTGCTGGGTAGTGTGAGTTGGTCCCAATAACAGGCCCTGCTAATGATACTTCCATGGAAGGCAGTAAACAACTCTGTAATCTAAATTCCATATATTTTCATGGTACGAACCAGAAAAGGAGGAGGGTGGTGCTGGAAGTTAAAAGGTAAAAAAGCAAAGCAAAGCAAAGCAGAAACAGTTGAAAGTGTCTAAAACGTGTCGTCATCGAATTGAAATGCAATTCTAAGAGGTAAGCAGTTCTTAATTTCTAGCTAGCAGTTGGCAGTGCAGCAGCCTTTGTTTTTACCGTATAGATGGATCAAAGCTAGATAGCTGAGACAAAGGCTAATATAATTTCAATTGTCACTAGCTCGATCCCACTTTGAAAGGTGTGGTGTGTCTCAATTAATGGACAGTAGTAGTCCTTTCTTCCACCTTCACCTCCACTTGGGTTTAGCGAGAGATCTTTATTCTATCCTTACGGTTAGAGGCCTGCAAAACTGCAAAGCCCAGTACCGGCCGACAGGTCTTTTTGGAATTAGGCTTTACAGTTTACACAGGACCCCCCTTGGCCCCTTTAGCTAGTTTTTACCAAAAGCACGGCATGATGGATTGATGGGATGTCTATTAGCCTTGGCCTTCTGCTCGAGTTTTAGTTCCCCCACACCCAGTGAATGCAGTCATTCAACGATGGCTGAGTCAAGATGGGTTGTCATTCAACTCTAACGGGTCCCGGTCATCAGAAAATGAGACTCACACTCGACAGTTGTAGGACCCAAAGTTCATATCATCCAAGACCCAAACAGTACATGACTACGGTGTAAATATTAAAACATGCACACATATACTAGGAAATTTCAAATGCATTAATAATATCTACAGTTTTGGGTTTGATGGTACTTTCTTTGTGAAATGTTGGGATATTGTCCATAACGATGTTTGCAATGCTATCTCAGAGATTTTCTGTTATACTTCTACCTTTATTGTTTTGATTCCGAAGAAAGAGAACCCCCAAGGTCTTTCTCTGATTTTCGGCCTATCAATTTATGTAATTTCTGCTATAAGATTTTTTCGAAATTATTAACAGAGACACTCTCAATTATTTTACCAAAATTGATTTCATCTGAACAAGGTGCTTATGTTAAAGGTAGAAATATAAGTGACAATATTATATTGGGGTAGTTCAAGAAATGGCGATTGATCTAAAGAGAAAAGTTAAAGGAGGAAATGTAAAATTTAAACAGGATATATGACTAAGGCCTGCGACAAAATGAACTGAATTTCATGCATGTGTAATTGTTGGTTCTCTGTGATGGTTGACAGTTCTCGATCCCTCAGGCTATTTTCATTCAACAAACAAGAGGTTTAAGACAACGAGACTCCCTCTCACGAGGGCTGAAAGCTATTCTCAACAATGGTTATGTCTCTTACTATGCCCTCTCTCAAGGGTGTTTGAAAGTTATCCATAGTCTTTATGCAGATGATACAGTCATTTTTGCTAAAGGAGATAAGAGAGGTGATGAGAGGCATTTTGGTCAATCCACTTAACGGTGGACATGTAGACGTTGTCAACAACACAGCGTCCAACTCAGCAAAACAACTCGCCAGATCAGCACGTTGCAGCTTATAACAAGAGCACGGCCGAGCTGAGGTGAGCTCGGCCCACCAACAATGACAGCTTGCTGAAACCGTCCCACGCACCATCTAGCACCATTACCGAAATTACAGAAACAGTTCACTGAACCATGCACCACGAGACCCACGGGCGATCTGTAACCACCGTGCGAATTTAGCGACTAACGGCCCAACATTCCCTCAAACTACGGAAACAACTCCACAGAAAGCTCAAAAGCGTTGGTCAATGATACCTGAATGCCCAGTAACTATAAAAAGAACCCAGGGACACTCTGAAAGGTATGTGCACTAGAGCTCTTGAACTCCCTCAAAGATTCTAATTAAATCCCCTCTCTGACTTAAGCATCAGAGTGTTTTCCTGGGTAAAATATACCCAAGTACTCTAACATTTCTCTCTTTACAAAATTTCTCAGCTCAAACTCTCAGTTCGGCACCATAGCTCGCCGTTGTCAGACCTGGACTCAGTTCGAGACACCTCATCAGACACGAGAGAGTGAGTGAATTGTGCATCATCAATTCGCATTGTCTGTGGGAAACACAACAAAAAGCTAGTGTTTCCTTTCATTCATCTCTTCATCTCTTTCAATTTTCCTCAAAGAAACCTTTCAATGGCATCTTCCGGCAATGCTTCTGCCAACAACATCAACGGCCAAATGCCAACAATCACAATAGGCCAAATCGATGTTCCTTTACTACCAACCGATGTACAAAACAATGTGAACATGCCACCCCCCACCTCCTGTGGCACCTCCCGCAGTAGTAGACGTACAACAGTTTAATGATTTTGTACGATACGTCCACAACATGACAGAACAAATGCGATCGTAGGAAAACAAATTTGTAATCATTACTGGACAACAATAGCAACCAATCCAGCAACGACAGCGATCGCAAGCTCAACAGCAACAACAACAGCAACCTCTTCAACAGCAACAACAACAGCGCCAACAACCACATCCTGTAGTACCAGATCAACCGGTTCAGCAGGACAATCAACAAATACTGCGAGGAAGTCAACCTCGCGACAACCAACAACCTTCTTGTCATAACTCAAATCATGAAAACCCACCTCCCCAGCAAATGCGAAGCCAAAATTAGGTCCCCGATAAAGAAGAAGCGATGGTCTGAAATGAACAAGTACCAACAGAGAGTCAAGCAGATGCACCGGCTAGGTCCAATGCAACTAGTTCCATCGAGTATACCAAGAAAAAGAAATGGACCCACCGTACGGGAAAGAAAGTACAGCTCGCTCAGGCAAAAAGTATGATACCACTTGGAGAATGCAACATTGCAACTGGTAAAACGGTCTCCCTCTCAGAACAGCATAGCTTAACCCGTGAGACTCCCCTGGCGGCCAAAATTCTCAAAGCACCACGACCCAAAAACTTCTAGGACCCCGCCCTCGATTCCTACCGGGGAAAGATAGACCCTGTAGAGCATGCAAATAGCTTTCAAGCCCTTTTGCTCCTCCATGGAGAAAATGATGCCAATATGTGCATTGTGTTTCCCACCACTTTGAAGGAAGAAGCATGGCTCTGGTATTTTGGATTGGCCTCGGGGTCTATTAAGAACTGGGACTAGTTCGCCAGACTCTTTATCAATTAGTTTGTCACCAGCAAGCGGCATTCAAAATCGGCTACATGTCTATTCAACATCGTGTAGAAACCCAATGAGACATCGAGGGACAACATTTGACAATTCAACATGGAACGACTGCAGATTTCGGACCTGGATCCCTCTGTACAGCTCATTACGGCCAAGAAAGGAGTTAAACACCGTGAGTTGAAGTGGGAAATTGAATTGCTTCCCCCGACTACCATAGGCACAGAATCTAAGACAACCAAAAGGACGTGAGCTGACGAAGAAGCAAGCACAAGCAGAACTAGGCGAAGAAGCAGGTCACCCAGAAAGAGCAAGTCCCCGAGGAGAAGACATAGCAGCTCGCCATGCCGAAAAAGCAAGTCGCCGATTAGAAGGACGGGGCAACGAGCAGCAACACCATCGGCTTACATGAGGGTGTTTACCCCGTTGAACACCAGAAGGAAGGAAATCCTAATGCAAATTCAGTCCCATAATTACGTAAAGTGGCCTCCCAAGATGAGGGGAGACCCCAACACCCGGAACCCAAATAAATATTGTCATTTTCACAAGGATTTTGGATATAACACAGAGCATTGTTGGAATTTAAAGAACGAAATAGAAGACCTCATCAGACGAGGTTACCTGAAACGCTTCATTAAGGATGAACGACAGCCCGAAGTAGGAACCAGCAAGGAGGCACCTCAGGACACTAGGCAGTAGGATCAAACTACGCAAAGCAAGCAAACACAAGAAAGGATGGTCCGAGGGACCATAAATGTAATTACTAGGGGCTCAATAATAGCAGGCTTGTACCACATCAGCCAGGAAGAACGCAGTGCAAGAATTGAAGCAAGAGGATATCCAGCCATGTAAGTGCCCATGAAAGGAGGAAGTCATCTATTTTATAGAAGACGATATGCAAGGGGTTCAGTACCCCCATGATGATGCCATAGTGGTGAAACTACTCATCAATGATTTCAAGGTGAAAAGGATCCTGGTGGACTCAAGCAGATAGGCAAATGTTTTATTCGTAGAAACTTTTAACAAGATGGAACTTAGCAAAGGTGACCTACAGCCCGCCGACGTACCCTTAGTAGGATTCAATGGCAAGGTGGTTTGCCCAATTGGCAAAGTTAGACTACTAGTTGAGGCAGGCTCGCCACCCCACACGGTACGTTTTGAACATGATTTTCTGGTAGTGGTTGTCGCATCACCATACAACGCAATCCTAGGACGATCAATATTGCATGCACTGTGAGTTGTGGTCTCAGCATACCACCTCGCACTAAAGTTTCCAACAGATACGAGGGTAGTAGTGTTACTAGGCGACCAATTGGAATCATGAAAATGTTATGTGGCTTTGTTGAAAGCTAAAGGCAAAATGATAGTTGATATAGATTTGGAGCCACCACCGGAGGAGGAAGAAAGAGCTTGCCCAATCGAAGAAATGGTAGTGGTACAGATCTCCAAAACCGAGCTTGAGAAAGTACTCTAGATAGGAGCCCTCCTGAAGGAGCTATTACGATTTGAATTGGTAAGTTTTCTATTAAATAATTTAAACGTTTTCACCTGGTCAGCTATTGAAATGCCTGGTATAGACCCTAGTTTGATAACTCATAAGCTTAATGTGGACCCTACAGCCAAACCAGTCCGACAGAGGAAGAGAAACCTTGCCCCGAAAAGGTGGAACATAATAAACGAGGAAATGGGGAAGCTATTAGCAGCTGACTTCATTAAGGAAGTCTAGTACCCAAGCTAGGTTTCCAACCCGGTCTTAGTAAAGAAAGCAAGCGGCAAATGGCAGATGTGCATAGATTTTACAGACCTGAACCGAGCCTACCCAAAAGATAGCTCCCCCCTACCCAGTATAGATCACTTGGTAGATGCGACCTCAGGCTATGAACTACTTAGTTTCATGGATGTCTATTTATGCTACATCAAATTCTAATGGACCCAAAAGACCGCGAAAAGACCGCTTTCACCACCAAGACAAGCTTGTACTGTTGGGGCGACTTATCAGCATTTAGTAAAGTTTGTTTTTTCTGAGTTGATTGGCAATAAAGTCGAATATTATGTCGACGACATGGTTGTAAAAATGCTTTTTTCAAAAGATCTAGTTTCCGATTTAAAACTTGTGTTTGATGTTCTACGTAAACATAACTTAAAATTAAACCCGAACAAGTGCGCTTTTGGTGTAACCTCTAGCAAATTCCTGGGTTACATCGTCAGCCAACGTTAGAAGCCAACCCCAAGAAGATTCAAGCTATCCTAGACATGAGACCACCTAGTTCGGTTAAAGAAACCCAGAGACTAACAGGACAAATAGCAACCTTGAACCGATTTATGTCTAAATCGGCTGGGAAGTGCCTTCCCTTTTCAAGGCCATAAAAAAGAACCAAGCCTTTGAATGGACTGAAGAGTGTCAGCTCGCCTTCGACGAGCTGAAACGATACCTTATCTCGCCCCCCTGTTGACCAAGCCAGAGGAAGGAGACGAGCTCAAGCTCTACCTCTCTACAAGTGACGAGGTGATAAACTTAGTCCTTGTGAGGGAGGTAGACAAAGTACAACGACCTGTGTATTATGTCAATAGGGTTCTCCATGCCGTTGAGACAAGGTACCCCAATATAGAGAAGCTCGCCTTTGCATTGGTACTAGTCGCGCAAAAGTTAAGGCCCTATTTCCAAGCCCACATCATAGTGGTGCAAACTGACCAACCCCTGAAGCAAGTCCTCCTGAAGCTTGAGGTCTCAGGAAGGCTCACTAAATGGTCAATCGAGCAAGTCCTCCTGGAGCTTCATCCAGCTTGGTACCCCCACCTCGTGAGATAGCGAGCTGGGATACAGAGCCCTGGATACTTTATGTAGACAACTCATCCAACTAAGGTGGGAGGGGAGCTGGATTAATGCTATACGGACCTTGCAAGACAAAGCTAGAATACGCGCTCCGATTTCAATTCTGAGCATCGAATAACGAGGCTGAATATGAGGCCCTACTAGCAGGCTTAGCACTGGCAAAAGAAGTGAAAGCTTGACACATAATTATATGTAGCGATTCATTGCTTGTTGTAAACCAGGTAAATGGGGATTACGAAGCACAGGAACCCTCCATGGAAGCATACCTAGCCAAAAGTAAGAGAGCTACTCCCCGATTTCAACTCTTGGTATCTCCAACATGTTCCGAGATCGGAAAACACAGGGGCTGATGCCCTTTCTAAACTTGCGAGCACAATTGACTCGACAAAACGAACTATCTACAAAGAAGAATTACCTCACCCTTCAATAGAAAGGATAGGTGAGGAAATCACCAGCATCGCAGACGCAGAGCCGAGCTGGATCGACCCAATCTACAACTACCTAAAACACGGAACACTACCAACAGAAAGAAATGCAGCTCGGTGAATAGAGCAACAGGCAGCCCGCTACGTGATAGTAGGCAAGCTGCTCTATAGGAGATCCTTCACATTGCCCTACTTGTGATGCCTAAGGCGAGTGAGGCGAGCCAAGTTCTACACAAGATCCATGAGAACCTTTGCGGAGGACACCTAGTGAGCAGGGCCCTCGGCCAAAAAGACTTACGACAAGGATACTACTGGCCCACCATGAAAGTTGACGTAGCTGAGCTGGTCCAACGGTGCGATAAATGTCACTGACACGCGAACATCCTACATCAACCCGCTGCCGACCTAAGATACCTGACCAACCCGTGATCATTCGTGCAATGGGGCATAGATTTGCTGGGGCCCTTTCCACCAGCTAAAGGATAGAAGAAGTTTTTTGGTAGTAGTTGTGGATTACCTCACCAAATGGGTGGAAGTGGAACCTTTAGTAACAATAACAGCTTGCAGCGTTCAAAATTTTTTCTAGCGGAGTATAGTGTGCCGGTTTGGCTTACCAAGAGTACTAGTCTCTGACAATGAAAACAGTTTGAAGACATTAAGTTTCAAGATTGGTGCGAACAAATGGGAATAATGCAGAAGTTCACGTCGGTAGCACACCCCCAAGCCAATGGGCAAGCTGAAGTCACCAATAGAGCAATACTATGAGGACTTAAGGCTTGGTTGTCTCGAGCCAAAGGATTGTGGGTGGACGAGCTACCCAACGTGCTATGGGCCTACAAGACCATTGCCAAAACAACAACCAGTGAAATGTCATTCAATCTAACCTATGGAACCGAAGTTGTGATACAAACAAAAATAGAAACTCCAACCTTGCAATCTGCGGTATACACCAAAAAATCAAATGAAAAAGAGCTACGAGCTAACCTCGACCTATTAAAAGAAACCAGAGAACTCGCTAACATTTGGACGGCAGCATACCAACAGCGTATTGCGCGATACTATAACGCTAAAGTTAGAAAGCGTAACTTCATAGTTGGCGACCTAGTACTCAGGAAAATCATGATGCCTGAACAGACCAAGTGGCCGCCTAAAAAAAAAAGGTTTCATGAGTTTGAACAATACGGAGCACACAGGCCCCAAGATCTTAACAGGAGTGTAAAGCCCCCGGAACAACTAAGAAGAATCACTAAAGACTACTACAGATTCATCGGCCGAGCTGAGAAGCAGGCTACTCGTCACCACCAACATCATCTTAAGCCTCCTCGCCAGCATCTCCCCCTTCCAACCCCTCTTCGTCGTCTTCCTCTTCCTCTGACAGGGTCAGTGGCTCCATGTCCACCTAAGTGACAAGCTCGAGTGACACCTTTCGAGAAGTAACGGAGCCGACGTCGAGGTCGGGAAAAAGAGACAAGATAGCAGCGACACAGCTTGAAACCCCTTTTCATCAAAGGGATACTATCCAATGCCCGCTAGTTCTCTTTGCCTACTACGTAGTGACTCGAGAGTGGGGGGCAATTGATGAGGGGCATTTTGGTCAGCCCACTTGATGGTGGACACGTGGACACTGGTAGCAACACAACGTCCAATTCAGTAAAACAACTCGCCAAATCAGCACATGGCGGCTTATAACAGGAGCACGGCCGAGCTGAGAAAAGCTCGTCCCACCGATAATGACAGCGATAGCTTGCCCGAAATCGTCCCGCACGCCATCTAGCATCGTTACCAAAACTATAGAAACAGCTAACCGAACCATGCGCCATGAGACCCACAGGAGACCTGTAACCGCCGCGCGAATTTAACAATTAACGGCCCAACATTCCCTCAAACTGCGGAAATAGCTCCGTAGAAAGCTCAAAGACGTTGGCCAATGATACCTAAATACGCAGTAACTATAAAAAGAACCCAAGGACACTCTGAAAGGTATGTGCACCAGAGCTCTTGAACTCCCTCAAAAATTCTCATCAAATCCCCTCTTTGACTTAAGCATCGGAGTGTTTTCCTGGGTAAAGTATACCTAGGCACTCTAACCTTTCTCTCTTCACAGAATTTCTCAGCTCGGCACCACAGCTCGCCGTTGTCAGACCTGGACTCAGTTCGAGCCACCTCATCAGAGACAAGAGAGTGAGCGAATTGTGCATCATCAAGAGGCATCACAAATCTCATGGCTTTCCTGAATGTGTATAAAAGAGCGTCCGACCAGCTAATGAGCAAAGAGAAGTCCTTTATTGTTCATCATAAAGTGCAGGTTTCTACGGTAAATATGATCAAGAACATTACTAGTTTTAAACAGAAACATCCTCATTTTACTTATTTAGGAGATCCAATTGGTGTGGGTAAACTGAAAATTGCTGATTTTGGACCCATCATTGCAAAAATTCAAAAGAGGATAGAAGGTTGGAAAGCTAAACTTCTCTCCATAAGTGGCAGGTCGATGCTTATAAGGCACGTTCTTCAATCCATACCAATACATATTCTAAGTGTCATTTGCCCTCCTAAAGCAGTGATTAATAGAATTGATCAGTTGTTTACAAATTTCTTTAGGGGTTCTACTGAATTTGGCAAGAGAACCATTGGATTGGTTGGCATAAAATTTGCATGCCTTGAAATGAAGGAGGTTTGGGCATTAGATCTCTTTTTGACATTTCAAAAGTTTCAAATTAAAGAACCGGTTCAAACTTCTCCAAAAGAGTTGTTTTTGGGTTGAGTTGATGAATTCAAAATATGTAAAACAATCACCATTTGCTTTGTTAGAAAAGAAAAGAAATGGATCCAAAAATTAGAATGAATTGTGGGAGGTTAAAGAAATGGCGATGCAACATTGTGTTTGGGTTGTGGGGAAAGGTGACAACTCGTTTCGGGATGATTCTCAATCTCACCAGCTTATTAAAAACCACCCCTTGTAAATTATTGTGGATGATTTGGAAAGAACGATGCGAGGATGCTCTCGAAGGTCTGAAAGGAAGGAAAGGGTTTCTCTACTTTGACTCTTATAAAGAAAATTGAGAGGTGGTTGCGGGAAATTAATTAATCTGGATTATGGTAAGGCTTCATATCTAGATAGCACTCCTCTAATTTTACAGGCCAGTTTTGAATATTCCTACTTTGCCAATCAAAGGAAAAGAAAATCTATTGGCACTTCCCTTCTCAATTCCAGATTAAAATTAATGTTGACAGAGCATGTCACGGCAACCCAAGAGGCAGCGTTGGTGGAGGGATTGTTAGAGATTGTAATGGTATTTTCTACAATTTCTATGGTCATGGCACCTCTCTTAGAGCCGAATGCATGGCTATCCCACGAAGGGCTTAAGCTTTGTTTTGAAAATGGTATAAAGGATGTGGAAGTGGATTGTGATCGATAATCAAGGTTTGGTAAATATTCTTCTTGGTAATTCCTCAGTGCCTTTTTAAGAGAGATTACAAGTCTGTTTAACTTTATGAGAATCAAATTTTCTCATACGCTTCGGGAAAGGAACAGATGTGCAAACTTCCTTGCTAATTTAGGAATTATGCAAAGAAGTATACATGTGTTTAACTCTTCTCAGGATCTTCCTCGGGATCTCTTGAACTTCATGAAGGAAGACTATATGCGGCTCCCAGTCCCTCGGTTAGATTGATGCTTTATCTGATTTGTGCTTTTTTCTTTACTTTGTTTTTCTAGGGGTTTCTATGGTTCAGCTAGGATTTCTAGGGGTGGTGGACTGAATCCTGCCCTGGATTGATGCTAAGTTCACGAATTAATATAATTTTTGTTAATATTTATTTTAACGGTTAATTAATTTTTGAAAAAAGAAATTGATGGAGATGCATTGAAATTTGAGAAGAGAACTTTTCTAAAATTTAAAATTTATAAACAATGAAATTATAATAGTTAAGTGAAGCATGGTGTAACTGTAGGCTTGCTGATTCAACTTGTATGCATAGGTTTGAACCATCTTATTTGCAGTTTTTTTATAACAAAAAATTTGGGATCCCACAAGTACACTTTTGGACATATCTCTAATATTATATAATATATATTAATCATATTAAATAAAAATAAATGTGATGTTAAATAAGAATTATTTTTATTAATAAAGTACAAAATTAAAAATGGTTAAATAATTGTTTTTCTATCTAGGTTGTGTGCCAACGGTCCAAACTTTTGGATCAAATTGGTCCACCTAGGGATGTCAACAGGTTGGATTTGGTATGGGTTTGCCTCAGTCCTAACTCAACCCTCCAGTGTCCCAACCCGAATCCAAACTAGTCCAAATCAAAATGTATAATAAACAAACCCAACATGATCCTATAGGATCTAACATGACACCAACCTGACATGATCCGTAGCATTTCAATTGTATTTTTTAACATGTTTTAAAAACCTAAAATCCATTAATTTATATTAGGAATTTAGTTTTAAAGATTCTAAGGTGTCATTTTCTCCATTTAAAAAAAAAAGAGTAGAAAACCAAAATCAACATACAAAAAAAATCCTAAAATTTAAGGCCATGGAGTTAGAAGTCAAAAAGTTACAAGAATACAATGTATATACGCATGGGTATCATGACCTAGTAGAGCGGGTAATCCAAAACCTGAATCCAGCTCGGGTCAAAGAATCAAAAACCCTAACCCGACCATAAAGTTGAACATGCCTGACCCTAACCCGATAGTATCAAGTCAAGCTAGTTTTACCATTTAACCCATGTCATAATTAAATAATGAAAATTTAAATTAGATAAAAATATAAAAAGTTATAATAAATATAAAAATTATAAAAATTGCTACATCTCTAATGTTACATATTCAATATATTAAAAAGTAACTTGAAAAATAAAAATTATTTCTATTAATAATGAAAATGAAATACAAAATTTAAGAGAAAAAAGAGAATTAAGATCTAACTTGTGACCCCATTGACCAAGTAAAGTGGTCCAGTGGTTAAATTAGCTAGGTCACCATATTAATCAATGGAATTTTTGCAAATAAGCATTTTTCTACTAAATGGACCCCAGAATCCTTTAAGGTGATAGATTGACTTGTCAAACCACTTGATTTGACCATGGGATAAAATACTAACAAAAACCAATGTTCTAAAAATCAGTTGTAACAATATTTCCCTCCCAATCAAACAAGTTAATTTGTGATGCCATAAATCAATAAAAAATAAAAAAGAATGTGAGAATGTCTTTAACATTATATATTTATTGTGTTGAACAAAAAAAGTGTGAAAATTGATAATTATTCTTCTTAATAGAAATAGGGCCTGCGTGGTTCACAGGCCCTATTAAAAGAATAGGGCCTGCGTGGTTCACAAGAATAAAGGTTTGGAATTAGAATTGGAATAGGTTATTATGTTTCAGCTGTTTGGTTGGGCATAATCGGAATCTCATTCCCATTCCTACTGGAATGGTCATTCTCTCACCCTCTCTTGTCCATTTTATTTCAATTCCGATTCCGATTCGTTTTTTAACCAAATAGACTATGGAAATAGAACATTCTAATTTCAATTCCAAGGGATTTTGATTCCAATTCCCATGGTTTTAAAACCATCATTGACCTGGATGGCCGGATTGTTCAGCTCGGAAACGGGTCAAGGTACCAGTTCCATTTAAGTGTTGAACTATTATTTTTATTAAAAAACATTGAATTGGTCAACAAACTATTGACCCGAACGGTCTAACCACTGAACTATTCGACCCAGGCAACAATTTGCAGTCTGAAATACTTTATTTAAAATTTTCCAAAAAAACAAAAAAATAGAGAAAAAAAAACAAAGAGAATCAATGATCGATCTCAGATATCCCATACATGAGATATGAGAGAGAGAGAGAGATTCAATGCCACTGCAGGTCACCGTTGTCATTGCCGCTAAAGGTCATTGTCGCCCTTGCCGTCGCTGCTACAGGTCACCCACACGTCTTCTTCTTCTTCTTTTTCTTCTTCCATTCTCTTTCTTTCTCTCAACCTTCCTTTTTTTCCTTTCTCTGAAATAACAGACTCTCCTCTCACTCTCATTCTTATCCCCTTTTCTCATAACATTTATATCCATCGTACCCTAATATTCTAATCCAAAGGATAGGACGAGATGTCTTATCCATGACTCGTTGACCTAGTCAAATAAGTTAACAATTAAACCAATAAGATCATCTAGCTAGTTAACCAAGCCAGTGGTTTATTGCAACCAAGTGTTAAAATCATATCCCCTCTATTCAACATGACATCGGATTGGATGAATGACTTTTTTTTTTGGTAAATAGACAGATGATTTTGTTGAGAAGCTAACAAATAGTAAAAATAATTATTGATAAGATCTTAATTGTTCACCACTAAGCCCCATAATTATTTGTTGTTTTTTCTAAGGCTCCATTAGACAGATTCCAAGCTTTTAAAACTTGATCGAGAAATGGAACCACCACACTGGCCACTGGTTTCCAGGTCAATCGTTTAGTTGTCCAACAGCCCATGACATTTTAAAATAAAAATTGATCTAAAAATCATTCATTGGGTTGAATTGTTTAATGGTTGAACCATTCGAGTTAGCACTTCAGTAACCAAGTCAATGGTTTTTGAAAACCACGCGAAGTGCAAAATACAACCATAGATGACCAATTCTCTGGTCAAATAATTCAATTACCTAGATCAACAACTGTTTTACAACAATGATTGGTTCTAATTTGGAAGAGCAAAGATTTTTTTTTTATTTTTTACTCCAAGATTGTACAACACAACCTAAGCAAGAAGTCCCAAACCTGTCCTTTATGGTGTGTTTGATTTCCGAGAAATGGATGGAAAGGAAAGCATCTTTGGGGAATATTCGGTTTTGTGTGTATTTGTTTCAAAGGAAAACCTAGGAAAGAAAGGGGAACACTAGGGATGTGTGTTCCCAAAAATCAATAAGCGGGGTGCACTAAAATGGTGAGACCCTGCTAAGAAAAGAAAAAATAGGCAAGTGGTGAGAAAATATTGTCGAGAGCCACTTTCATAGACATCGTCTCCTTCCTTCAAGTTGTCCAATGTTAACATCTCCGACGCCATCTCCAGCGTTCTCGTTGAATGGTAAGCTTAGATCCAGCACTATCTCGGCATTTTCGTTCATTTTTATACCATTCTTGACCTGTTCTATTGGATAGGTTCCCCTTGAAATCTCACCGCCGGCTCCCTTCGTCCTTGGTTATCCAGATCTAGCTCCTGGCATGTTTTGATCTAGATCTAGCTTCTATACTGACACCCATTTGAGTTTGTTCGCCCCGAGCTCCAAATTTAGCTTTTGGAATATGTTTGTTCCAGATCTGGAGTTCCTCTTATCACCAAATTTGATATTTTTGTGTCGAGCTTTTGATTCAAACCTTTTTTTTTAGTTCGGTTGATCTTAGATATGATATTTTTGTGTCCAACTTTTGATTCAAACCTTTTTTTTTGTTCGGTTGATCTCAAGTCATCACAAACAACAAACTTGGTTTAATATGTTTCCTTTTAAATTTTCTTAAAAAACAAACACAGGAAAATGAATTTTGATCATACTATTTCTTAAGAAACAAACACTTAATACAAAAATGGGAAAAATATATATTCCTTTCTCATCCCATCCTTTATCGGAATCCAAACGAACCATTAAAGCTCAATATGAAAAGAGTACAAATATAAATATACACAATATAAATACATACAAAATAATACAAATATAAGGTTTTGCATTCTACATGTTTATATTTATACTCCTTTTAGTTTGATAAGAATACAAATACAAAATACATATATATATATATAATACAAATAAGGTTTAAGAAAACAAAATATTTAATTTCCCAAAAGAATGATATTACAATGAAGGGATATATATAACTAACCAAATAAAATATAGCCATAGGCTTTATGATTATTTTATTTGAAAAATTGAAGGCGACCGACCAAATCCATAACCTAGGCTTTTATATGTCCACCGAAGGTGCTGAGACTTCACTATGCATCTGTAGATATACCCAAAATGGATAAAGAACTATATTGTCAATGGTCTGGATCGACCAGACAGGCCTTTCCCATCAAACCTATCTTGTTACAACAAGGTGGACAGGTCCCAGTTCCGTTGGATCAATTCTTTGAAATTGGACTTGACTATGACTATTGACTGGGTTAGTACTGGGTCTACCCAAATCCGGACTTATAAAAGACGAATACATGCATACATAAATAGTATCTCAAATAAAAGATTGATATATAGTTATATACTACCACTCTCAATAATGTTTGTTTTGTTGGTTCAAACCCCAAGCCGGATCCAACCCATCCCCACACCCAATTAGAATCACTATATGCAAATTTATTAAGGCTGCAACTTATGCTGGATTGGCCTCAACCCAATCCTAACTTAATTCGAAAAAGTCAGGTTGGGTTGGTCGGGTTGATGCTCGGGTTAGGGTTAATCTCTCGGATAATCCAATTCAATTCAAATCTGACTCTATAGTATATATCATATATAAATATAGTATATATATCATATATTAATTTGTTTATATGCATGACAATTGTATAGCCCCCTATCATTTATTTCTTTTAAGATAATCACTTCACTTAATTCTAATTAGAAATACTAAAACCTTAATAACATATTTTATGTTTTTGAATATTTTATTCTTTATCTCCTCTCTGTTGTTTTACCACCCATAGGTTACTGCCCATGAAAGTTATATTATAAGTCATAATTTATAATAAACTATAGTCATTTCAAAAATTTTTTTTTCTGAATTTTATACTTAAGGAACCAATAAAAACATCAACAAACAAATACTAATAAAACATAGGATTAATATATGTAATGAAAGTTGAGTTAAGATATGAGATTAAGAAGCTCTACAAGATTATAAGGGATGGTAACAAGGTTGAGTTGGGCCCAACCCAAAATTGACTGCGGATTGGATTGAATTGGGTTAGAGTTGAAGGAATTTAATTAGGATTAGAATCAGGATTGAATAGATCGGGTTGAATTAGGATTAAGGTTGAGTTAGAGTTGGCCTCAACCCGACCTAACCCGACCTGAGCCCTAAAAAGTTTATGCTTCTTAAGTTCTTATGCTCCACTCAAAAGGATACATGAAGTCAATCCCGTGTTTAAGAGTTAAAAGAAGCAAATTAAGTGACCGATTGGGAGGGCTGAATCACAGCGCTTCTGGCTTTTTAAGGTAGTTCCTATATGAACAGCCTTTAAGCAAATTTGATGAAAAATCCGGATAGCCCTAATTGGCTTTCAACGTTTTCGGGCTGGCCACTAAAAGGCAGCTGAGCCAGCTTAGCTGAATGAATGTCCACTTAAGCCTTTTCAAACGGACACTAAGGTTGAGACTGGACAAAATAAGCAATAATTAGTATGTTTACAGTTGACGCCTGTCCCTAAATATCTTGTAGCCCACTTTATATACATTTGTGAACAGGCCACATTGTTAATAAAATTATGTTGTGCTTTTTTCTGACTGACTGAGTGTGCCTACCGGATCCGGTTCATAAAGGTCCATTACCCAATATTGACCCCAGCTTTATGGGGTCTTAACGTCTTGTGAAGGTTGAACTGGATTCAGAAATGGCCACTCTCCTTGAAATGCATTAGAAGAAGCATGGTAAATCAGCCTAGCTAATACCTCAAAGGTTCAAATATTGTCTTAGTTATTTGGGCTTTAAATCAAGGTTTTTAAAGACAACGAACCGGCCAGGGGTCTGGTTTCTGGGTTGAATGATCCAACCGTTTGAACTGATTTATCGGCCTGTTCTTAAAAAAAATTAAAAAATAAAAATAGTCAAAACCATTGAAAGGCTCAAATGGTTCAACCACCCGGGTCAGCGATTCACTGACCAAATCAATATTTTTTGGTAAAAATCCAGTTTTGGGAAAAATGGAACCAACCACCTGACTGGTTTCCAGTTTTTCTGGTCTAACCATCCAGTCCGATTTAATTTTGAAAACCATGCTTTAAACCATAATTTTGAAAGACCCAAAAACCAGTCATGAGTTCAGGCCAGGTTTTGAATCGTAAAACCGTCTGACCTAGAATTGGGCTAAATGGTCAAACAGTTTGACTCAGGATCAGTTTCCAAAATGGTTCCATTTTAGATCCAATTTCTAAAAACCATGCTTTTCAAATTTTCTAAATTTAAGAAGACTCCATTTCTAAATTTAATTCCCCTACCGGAGCCCATTCGTGATGATAAATTTGGTTTAGGCAGACAAAGACAAAGGAGCCGTAGTAAGTTAAAAGTATTCCCTCATCAAATTTTCAAGTATTAAGTATTAAAATTTATAAGAGTTTAATCCAAAGTGGGCATGATATATAATATTTTCTTTGACTCGTCAACAACATGTAGGCCAAGTAATGCCCATTAACTTATTACTCAGTGGAAAAAAGAAAAAGAAAAAAAGAAAAGAAAAGTAATCTTCTCGCCCAACTCTTTGAGGCTCTATCTGTTTTACATATCCAGGATTCCAGGAAATGGAGAGTCCATTTTCCATATCCGACATGGGTATCCCCTGTAATATGCTTATATCATGCATGTATGTCTAGTTTCAAAATTAAATATAATTTTTCAAAGACTTACATAATTATATTTCATGAAACTAAATTGAATTTTTAATATATACATATCTTGTTTTATAGTAGAATTTGTTAAAACATACTAATTTACATATTTTAAAATTATTGACAAAAAAATTACATCTGAAAGTATCTCATCCATATGGTATTATATGGGAGAAAATTATCCGTGAACCCAAATGGGTCCAAGTCGATCCATTAAAGAAAGAACGTGCATTTACAACTTTATGGTTGGTTGGGCGTATGGGGCAGTGCGATAATGGCACGAAGCAATGTATCTCATTAATAGTCCAAACTGATGAAGCAAATAAATAAATAAAAAGTCAAAACTGGCCTTCTCAACTGGAATACTTATACCAACATGTCATTCACCCTTTTTCAATAAAATAATAGAGGTAGACGTCTGCACTCAGCACTTGTCCGTGGGTGAGATTGCAAAAGCTGCAGGTTGAAACCAAGTAGTGGGTAGAGTTGAGTTTTTCTTCATTTATTATTTTATTCGATAAGCTTGTAATGGGTAGAGTTGAGACCATTCTCTGCTTTCCCATCTGATGATCTGATCTGTAGCAATTCCGACAAAATCAGATATACATTCAAATGGGCCTGATTCTAAAGTAAAGGCATACACAATAGGATCCATATATGAAGCACAATTTGCTGTTGTAAAGATCGGGCTCATTTAAATGAGGATCCTTTGTTATAATGTTTACAAGTATTTGCATTTTTATTATCTATACATGGTAGATACATAATTAGTTTAAAGCTATGCTGGTTCATGCCTCAGGCCGTCGGGCTGGCCTTCTGGGCCTCAAGCTTTCAGATTAGATACCCTGATCCAATGGTTAAAGCCCATTGAGAATAGCCTGTTGGCCTTGTGTGTGCGCCCTTGCACTGATCTCTCTCTCTCGTTGAAAAGCTTTTTAAAACTTTCGGCTGGAAAACAAACAACATCTAATATATGTATATATAAACAAAATTACTAGTAGTTGGTTGCCGAAAAGGTTGACTGTTATATGACTGGATGAGATGCCTCGCCAAGCTCCCAACTCCGGGAAGAAAATGGGTAGACCTGCAAGGCTGTTCGCTTCATGCTCCCTGTTATTGGCTTCTCTTTTCGCTTACTCGGCATCAGTTCAACTGGACGACCCAGGTAACCTTCCACTTTGCCTTTGCCTAGATGTTCCTAATTAGTAATTACTTTCTCATTGTTTTTGGTCTCTCTAGATTGGTATTTGTGGCTTCCTCTTTATGCCTGTGCTTCAGTTGTTAATTTGGTTCGCGCCACCTTCAAATCCAAAACAATCAGTCGTCGAATAGCCAAATTTGCTTTCTGCCTTGGAGTATCGTTGCTGTTGAAGGTTGTGATGGAAGCTTATTTACATGGATTAGCTGGATTTTGGTCCTTGGATCTGAGGAAGAGGGTTGTGAGAGAGAAAATGGGGAGCTTTTTTGTTGTAATTTCCATGTTCCTGCAGTTGGAAGCTTTATCAATTCAGAAAAAAGATCCACTACCAGCAGACAAAATGGTGGTTCCGACGCATGTTGACTTTGGTGAGTCCTTTTTTTCTTTATTTGTACTGTACACACACACATACGTTGCACTTGTACTACTGGAGTGCATGGCAACTGGGTCAAAATTAGTCGGACCTGGATTAATCCAAACAACTCATATCTGGGCTGACCAGTGACCATGAATCGAAATGGCTTGGTTCTGTCTGCCCAAGAGGGGAACTGACGAGGTGCCCATCCCCATAAATTGTTAGGCTAGTTGAAGCCTAAAACACTTGTCTCCAGTCTCCTTTGATGTTGTGAATTGAACATTAATCTGGTAACAGTAAAACAAAATAGTAAAGCCAACACCAAATTTGACTCTCTAGCTCCCCTATTTTGGTAAATATAGGGGAGCAAACCCCAAGTCAATTTCATTCAACATTTGATTTATTTGCACTTTTATCCATTAAATAAAACCTTGATTTAGATAAACCAATGCATACATATATGTGCCTTCTAAGATACCCCCCCCCCCTACTTTCAGTATTTACTTTGGCCCAGGCCTACACACATATAAAATATTGAATACATACAATATTTTCTATATACGTAATACATGCATAAAAATCATTTTATACATTTGTAACATAAAATATTATATATAAGTTTCATTTATAATATTTTATATATATAAAATATAATACAAATAATACTTATAAATATATATAAATAATATAAATATAAATATGTGTCGGTTAAGCTTAAAGTGTTGAGCCCAGGCCCAAACACTGGGTTGGGCCTGAACACAAAAAATAAAAATAAAACTAGGCTCAAGCCTATAATTCTCAGGCGGTGCTGGGCAGGCTGAAAATGATCACCCCTTTATACTAGACCGATGAGGTTACCTCCTTTACAACTATCCAACCCATACCGAGTTAGACATAATTAAGGAAGCCCGAAGCCCGTTCAGTGATGATTGCATTTCTCATGGGATGTGTGTATCACAAGAATCCAGATTAACTGCAGTAACTGTTTTTTAACCTCAAACTTTATTTCAGGTGGAAGGTCAATCACCTTATAAAATGTTATTAGCGGGGCCCGTGTGATGCACGGTATTGTTTAAGAAAAAGCTAAATAATAGGAATGATCATTTATTAAAACACCCCTTATTTTCATGGATTTACTAAAACTTACCCTATAGTTTGTATTTTACTAAAATACCACTTGTAATTTGCTATGGATTTAATCAATTTTCTATTAGATGACAGTGGAAAATGACAGTATCAACCCTAATGCTCATTTAAATAAATTTTATCAAAAGAAAATAAAAATAAAAATACAATTTTTGCCCCTAATAAGACACGGACAACCACTCTATTGGCTATATTTGGTCAAATTTGTTTTCTGTACAAAAAAGTGATAAGGGTATTTTTGGAATAAAAAGTCATGGCTCAGGCAAAAAAACACTCCTTAATGAAAGGTTGATTAAGTAAATAAGCTATAAAATATATGAGATATTTTATTAAAATGAAAACTATAAGGTAGGTTTAAGTAAATAATGTAAAACTCTAAGGTGTGTTCAACTAAATGACCCTAATAGAAACACATAAGAGTATACAACTATTTTATATTTTCAAAATTTTAAATAATTAAAAAGTATTCATATTTTATATACTACTTTTAATAAATTTTTTTATAATACAAAAATAACAATAATTAATTTCAGATAAGCTTATTCATTAAATTGATGAAACCGACCAACCCGATCAACTTGACCTAACCATATTGGATCAATTTCACTTTGGCCATTTGTAAATCGACCAAAATCGGATGACTTGACCATTGATATATATTAATATTTTATATTTTAAATATAATTTTTAATATGGAAAAGTGGGAAATTTCTCATATTTCTTAGTCTAAAATGTTTTATATCATAAATTTCATTTTTAAATGATTAGTTGACCCAAACTTATGCAACTTCAATGGATCGATTTTCATAAATGATTAGTTGATTTCAACTAACCATGTCAATTTGGTTGGCAAAACAACCTACAACCGAACTGAACCAACTCATGAATACTCATAATTTCAGATAAATTAATAGTCTTATCTTTGATAAATAACAATATTTAAATCTCCAATAACTGTTGAAAATTTATAGCGAAAATAAACAATTATTGAAAAATATATTGATAATGAACAAATACAATAATTACAAAAATACAATAAGTACTAAAAATATATTAAATTAGTCAATAAATAGTATAATCTTAGATAAAAGTATAATCTCTAATAAATATTAATCAATAAGTTATATAAAAAATATAATAAGTACAATAAACAAAATTTAAAAATTTCAATAATAATAGTTTAATCTCCAATAATTATTGAAAGTTTTTTTGATAAATAACAAAACAAAAATTAATTTATACATAATTATTGAAAATAAATTTATCACAAAAAACAATAAATAATTACTGAAATACAATAAATATTAATATTTGAATATAAAATTATATAATAAATATATATTAAGGGTTTAAAATTATTATTAATAAATATTATTTTTATGAAAGTTATTTTCTCGAATTATTAATTGATATAAGTGAAATTAGTTACTTACAAAATTATGAAAAAATATTAAATTATTATTAAAGTTATTTAATTATTAATTTTATAAAATATTAAATTATTATTAATTTCAATATTATGTTAAAATTATTTTTCTACTTTTCATTTTTTAAAATTTATTACATAACTTCTTTATTTTAACTAATTTAAAATCTATTATGTTAAATATTTTGTTATTTAAAATATTTAGTTACTTAACTACTTAAGTAATATGAAATATTTAAATTTTAAAATATTAATTACTTATTGAATTTAATAATCCATAAAATTATAATTTATACTATTATTACATAATTTTATTATTAATTTTGTAAGACATTGAATTATTATTAATTTCAATTTTATGCTATAATTATTTTTCTACTTTTAAGAAACTTTTTAAATTTATTACATAGTTTTGTTATTTTAACTATTTAAAATCTAGTAATGTTAAATATTTAGTTATTTAAATATTTAAATAATATGTAAAATATTTAAATTTTTTTGTTATTAACTGAATTTAATAATCCATTAAATTATAATTTATACTATTCATACGTAATTTCATTGTTAAATTTGTAAGATATTAAATTATTATTAATTTCAATATTATGTTATAATTATTTTTCTACTTTTATGAAATTTTTTAAGTTTATTACATATTTTCGTTATTGTAACTATTTAAAATCTAGTTATGTAAAATATTTAATTTTTTTTTGTTATTTGAATTTTATTTATTTAAAGCTATTACATATTTCTAAATATTTTGTTATATATTTATTTATATATTTATAATATTTGTTATTTATGATATTTATGTATTGAAATATTTAAATAAGATTTTATTTTTTAATGTTAAGTTTTTATTATTTGAATTGCATTTAAATTGATAATCCGGAAAAACAGAATTTAAATTGTTAGTACATAATTTCGTGATATATTTTGTAAAAATATAAAATTATTTTTTTGTGTGTTTTTAATAAATATTTTAAAGTTATTATATTTGTTAGAATATTTAAATAATTCTTAAATTTTTTAATCCAAAATTTCTTTAGATAGATATAGATAAAAAGTTGGGGAGAGGATAAATAGGAATTAGAGATAATTTAGGAGAGAAACTCTATACTAAATTAGAGATAATTTTTTAGATAAATAGGAATTAGAGATAATTTAGAAGATAAATAGGAATTAGAGATAATTTTGGAGAAAGTGGGAGATAGTGGGGGAGGTAGTTTAGGAAAAATTTTAGGAGAAGAGATTATTTAGGTTATTGGGAAAGTGCATCTCATTGGTTGTTTGAAAAATGACATGGAATAAAAAAATAAAAAATGAGAAAATTTCTTGACTGCTTTGTTTTAAATACTCTAGGTTTGAACGTTTGAACTATTACGTTCTGTTTGAGCGTTTGAACGCTTGTCGTCAGATACCTGAGTTTGAATGTCAAGTAATCAACGACTATTACGTTCTGTTTGAGCATTCAAGAGTCTGAGGTCTGAACGTCTATTGTTGGATACTCTGGGTCTAAACATCAAGTCGTCGATGACTATTGTGTTCTGTCTGAGCATCCAAGAGTTTGAGATCTAAGTGTCTGTTGTCAGATACTCTGGATCTGAATGACAAGTCATCAGTGAATTATGTTCTATCTAAGCGTCCAAGAGTTTGAGATCTAAATGTTTGTCATCGGATACTCTGGGTCTAAACATTTAGTCATTGGTGACTGTTATGTTCTGTTTGAGCGTCTAAGGATCTGAACGTCTGTTGTCCGATACTCTGGGTCTAGACGTCAAGTTGTCGGTGACTATTACAACGAAAGGCTAACATCAATTGCAATTTATTGTTTAGGTGGATTAGAATGATTAGAATGCTTGAAATTTGAGTTTGATTTGAGAGGTGGTGGCTTGAAAGTCAATTCTGAGTTGAAGGGTATTTTTGTCATTTTCAAAATTAATATTCTCTTTCATTTGGTGTTGCTTTAATGGTGGTAGTGTTCTTGCCTTAACAACTTTCTACTGAATGAGATTTTCAACTGGGTTCAGTACGGAATTAACATAGTGGCTCCTATCTCGAGTGTTTTGGATTGGCCTAAGTGTCTTGAGCTCTAGACCAAGTGAACCACAGGTCATTATAGGGTTGTTAACCTCGTCAAATGGTGGAGTTGGGCAATATGATTCTGTAATTCCACTAGTCGGCAAGAGAAAAAATGACTCAAAAGATTCTTCTATAGGTACTCCTGAATATTGTCTTTCTCATCATCGTTATAGTCTTCATCATCATCATTATGATCTAGATCGCTTTCATCAGATTCTATTCAATCTACTTCACCGTCATTGTCCTTGCAATTTTGGCATCTGTGATTTGAATGATAAGATCCCAAGCTGGAAGTGACTAAATCATCTTCAGAGACCAATGATTGCTTGGCTTTCCCTGTTTCTTCTTCTAAATTTGTGTCTTCACAGATAGCCAAACGTTCACAATTTTGCACCTTGTTTTGCGTCGGTAGTTGCCAAACAAAAAGATTGTAAAATAAAACTAAAACCAAATCCTCCATTTCATGCACCTGAACCGGAGGTGTCATAGTTTGCAACGGGTATTATTGCATTTACATTGCAACCAAACACTGCCAAAGGCACAATTTAGAAAGAGTACAAATGCAAATATGTACTGTACAAGTACACATAAAATAATACAAAATACATGGTTTTGCTTTTACATTCTATATATTTATATTTGTACTCCTTCCAAGCTGAGCCTAAGGCTGTGTTTGGAAACAATGCAAATATGTAGAGTGTAAAACTGTTCATGCAAAGTTGGGTTAGTTTTGCATTGACAAATTTACCTTTTTACCAAACAGACTTTTAGTTGTAATAGATACAAACACGAATTCTAATAAAGCATTTTTTTTTTATCAAAAGCCCACTTGAATGCAAATTTACTTCTTTTTTATTGATGTTGCTTTTACATCTTATTGTTAGTGTAAATATGCATTGATCTATCATTTGTCAATGCAAAAATATAATGTTGCCAAACACAGGCAAAAATGAACCAGAATGCAAATTTACCCTGAACTGAGATTTACACTCCATTTGCATCATTTCCAAACGCAGCCTAAAAAACAAACATAACAAAGGCAAACCTGAACCTAATGTAATCTTGATCAAACATCTTATTGCTTTCTTTACCTAAAAAAGAAAATCTCATTACTTTAGCCTAAGTGAAGAAATTAATGTGCTAACGTTGCTATGACTTTGTATTGTGCTGATCATGTATCTGACAATGATGATATATATATATATGCTTGATATTAGGGATGGCAATTTTGGTAGCTGTAAGTTGCGTCCTATCCTTCGTTTTCTTTGTGTTCGTTAAAGAAGACATGGAGCTGTGAACGGAGGTATCCTTTTATGCGGTTACAGGAACCAACAACTTATGCCATTTTACCCTAACTAGATTATACCTCTATATATACAGATTGCAATGCTTATTTTCTATCAATGTTGTTTATTGATGTATGTGTATAGACAGCTTTGACCTTTTTGGTGCTTTGGATGTTTCCTATTTCCCATTTCCTGTGTGCGTGCGGAATAAATTTCAAAAGCAAAAGAGACATGACATATTTACCATAGGAATTTAGGCCTGTTTGATTTGCAGAAATAAAGAATCAGAATAGGAATTGGCCATTTTGATTCAAACTGTTTGGTTGGGTGGAATTAGAATATCAGTTCTATTCCTGGTGGAATAGCATTCTCTCATGTCATTCCCTTTTCCTTTTTTGGGAATGAAATTCCATTCCATTTGATTTTAATTCCGAATTTGATTCCTATATGAACCAAACAGATTATAAGAATAAACTATTTCGTTTTTTATTCTAAAAGACTTCAATTCCAATTCCCACTACTATGAACCAAACAGATCCTTATAGTTTGAATTTCTATATTGGTCATGCTTGGGTAATGGGTATAAGTTCATATAACTTGAATTTCTATAAGACTTTAGGGAAACAATTTCTGACAAATCCATCGGGACTCAAACTTAAAAGCCCAGATGCCCAGTCCCAAACTTAAGTTGTGTTTGGCATCATTACTGTTTTTACCTGAAATATTATTGATCAATACAAATTATATTATTTTTCTTTTTTTGGCTCAACAAAACAAAATTTATTCCAACAATAAAATAACTTACAATATAGCTCCTCATTTTGGAAGCATGCAAAAAAGATTTTTCAACCAATCCAGTGCTTAACCTATTTACGAGAATACAAATTGTTTTTTTTTTTTTTTTGCTACTGCAAGGGGCTACACAAGGAATCTGAATCTCCTACCCACAGGACATTACAGTTGTACATAGAGAACATCTCCCCATAAATTATGACATGTAAATACAAAGATGCTTCCAGTGTGCATCTCTCCTGTGGATAGGTGTGTGTAGGAGATCCGAGCTCCTACACAACGGGGGTAGCCCATCCCCCAAACCCATGACCCCCCAATGCAAGTGCAAGTGGGAGTGGATCTCAAATCTCAGTATAAATTGTTGTTTCTACCAAAACATCAATATGACTCATATTTGAAGTGATAATACATTTGTCTGATCTGTGTTAATCAACCCAAAATGTGTTAACAATAATGATCTCAAGCACAACCTTAGGAACCTGGTCCACTCTGTTTTTCGTTCCATCACATGGAGTTTCCATGGTGTGACGAGAAGAAAATGGCCTAAACCCTGACTTCACAGTTCTCACAATACACTAATACGAGCACTGCAACATACGTGTAGACGACTTGATTTGCTTGCACTTCAGGCTGTGTTTGGTGGCAGTGCAAATTTATTTGCACTAATATAAATGTACGAGAGTGCAAATGTAAAAAAATGCAAATTTTTGTTCAATTTTGTTTTGGATTTTACCTTTTTCTGCTGCATGCCTTAATTTACTTCATTTGTACTGCATTCAAACAAAATAAGCTAAAATTTGAAACAAAAGTAAGTCAAAATTTACACTCAAATCATTTGCACTGCCTCAATTTCATTTGTGCTGATGCAAAAGCATGTAGAGTGAAAATTCAAAATTTACGTTTGTACTGATAAAAATGAATATATTGCAAACAAGCGGAGCCGAAGGTGCAAATTTACATCTTTACTTTCTGATTATTTATATGACCCACAAAAGTATTTTGATCCTAAAATGAGTAGAAAAATGAAAAAAAAAATAATAATAATTGTAACTTATGCATTATGCGTTCACCTTATGCTAACTGACCATTGGCCTGCCAACACATTTTTTTTACCTAGTAAAAATGTGTGATGCTAGGAAGGTATGATACTGGAAGAGCTTTGGCCATATCCAAACCTTTCCTTGTAAATTTTGATGAACTCATTTGTTACCACTTTATGATACCAATTGATTATGACATTATAGTTGCACCCTTTCATTAAATACAAATATGCTTATATGTTATGCCCTTGGTAAGCAGTTGGTAATAGAAGCAAGAGAAGGAAAAAGAGACAAACAGTGCAAAGTAATTCCAATTAAACTTTTTTTTTCTTTTTTCTTTTTTTAATTCTAAACAACTTAAAATCAGCAGAATCTGCCTAAATTTAGACCACTTGTATATTAACTATTAACACTCAATGGTATGTCAAAGGATTTTGTGTTTTTAGAAGATTTCACAAAGCATTTTCATTGACTTGTGAGTATATCAGTTGATAAATTATTTGTTATTGCTTTTATTTCTTTGATACCTTTAGGGGGGTGTTCTCCAATGTGAACTGGTTTTTTATTGTGAATTCCTAAAATAAATTAAAACCATGTTGTTTTGGCTTAAAAAAATGTGTTAGTAAATTTCCAGTTTGAAAATATGCTTTCATCTAATTAAATGATCTCTTATCATCAATATTATATAAAACAAATACTTAGGTTCAGTGTAGGTCATAAAAGTTGAATCCAAATGCCAATTTTGGGTAAGAAGAACTGTGAACCTAATTTTGTTAAGGAAGCTAGTCTGGCAGTTTTTGAACGAGCAGCACAAACTTTAGGCTCAGATTTGGAAAATATCTTAGGGATCATCTGTATTTTCCTTTTAGCGTTAGTTCGTCCAGCTCCTTCTGGAAATCTGTGGCTCCTCAACTCAAAAAATTATCTCAAGAAGTGGGTTTCTTAGTGAATTCTAATTCCTCTATGGAAATAGATAAAGTTCTTTGGATCTTGAAAGAAAAAAAAAAAAAAAGAATTTCACTGGATCCCTCAGCCCACTCCTGCAAATCTAATGAATACTTCAATCTCAGATTTTTAAAGTGGATGAATCTTGGGATCAAAAAGCCCTCCAATTTCATTTTAGTAGGGAGACCCTTGGGGGATTTCGACTGCTCATTCATCTAGAAACTTCTCTACCAAACAGGCTTATGCGTAGGATTAGCAAAATCAGTTATCCTCAATCTCTTCTATCCAGAATAAATGTTTTAAGTTTATTTGGAAGCTTCCCATTCCCCATCGTTTCCAATTATTCTTGTAGAGAATTGTTAATAATTATATCCTGGTGAAACAATCCCTTTTTTCAGATCCCAGGACCGAAAATGTGTTCTTTGTATTGGAATTCGTCATGGACTAGAAAATTCTGGAAAGCATGGATGAGCATGTGTCTAGGCACAAATTCTAGTAGTTCCCTAGGCATCTTTAGCTAGGTATGATTAGTAGGTAGGTTACTACTACAAGTGAGTCTCCTGCTCCTAAATTTCAGGCATCGATTGTATATGTATATATATGGTTGTGCCTTGCATAATGAAACAAGATTCTCCACAAAGATTATTTTTTCATGGTATCAGAGCCATAACGAAGTTGCTGAGAGCAACACCGCATTCGCTTGGAGCCAGCAGAGTCCAGACCTTGTACTCCAGTTTTTCCAGATCGGCACTATAGCTCGTCCCCTCCATTCGAACCCAACCCAGAAGAGCGGAGACGAAGCTATTGTTCCTCTTCTCCCTATTCGAGCGGAACCAGCGGCAGCGAGAACTGTTCCTCCTCCTCTCCCATTGGCAACTACGACACCGGGGATGTTGCGGAAAGCCTCTCTGGTAAGAAAAATTCTACTGATTGGATAATTGATTCCAGGGCGTCACACCATATGACTGGAGAAATTGACTTATTGATGGATGTACGAAATATTACACCGTGTTCGGTGGAACTTCCCAATGGGAAGCAAACCACTGCAGTGAAGGAAGGGACTTTACATTTGGGTGGAAATATTTATCTACATCATGTGCTTTTTGTACCAAGAATGAACTGCACCCTTATTTCCGTAGCAAAATTGTTGCGAGAGATAAATTATACTGTCACTTTTACTGGAAAGCTATGTGTGATACAGGACCAAACCTCAAGGAGTCTGATCGAAGTGGGTGAGCAGTGTGATGGGGTCTATCATTTTAGAGGAGCAACACCGGTTCGGGCGAATAGAACAAGAGGTATGGATGAATGGGAGTTATGGCATCGCAGATTAGGGCATCCATCTAAATAGATATTATCTTTTCTTCCTAAAGCAGATAAATTAAATAGTAGAACTGAAGGAGATAAGCCATGTGATGTTTGTTATAGAGCAAAACAAACACGGGAAATTTTTTCTGAAAGTAAACATAAAGCTGATGATTGTTTCTCTCTAAGTCATTGTGATACATGGGGCGCCTATAAAGTACCTGCCTCTTGTGGTGCAGTTTACTTTCTAACCATTGTTGATGATTATTCTCGTATTGTGTGGGTTTACTTGTTACTGGACAAAAGTGAAGTAGCACATATTATCGAGAAATTTTGTGCCATGGCAGAACGTCAGTTTGGCAAGCAAGTCAGGACTGTTCGAAGTGATAATGGAACAGAATTTAAAAGCTTGAAATCATACTTTGAGACTCATGGCATTTTGCATCAAACTTCGTGCGTTGGGACACCGCAACAAAACGGTCGGGTAGAGAGAAAACACAGGCATATCTTGAATGTTGTGAGAGCATTGAGATTTCAAGCAGGCTTGCCCATTGGTTTTTGGGGGGAGTGTGCCTTAATCGTCGGATACTTGATAAACAGGACACCTTCTTCTATACTTGGCGGGAAGACTCCGTATGAGGTACTGTTCGGGACGCCACCTCAATACGAACACATGAGAGTATTTGGCTGTCTCTGCTATGCTCATTGGAGTCCTCGAGACAAGGATAAGTTTGGAGAAAGGAGTAGGAAGTGTGTTTTTGTGGGTTATCCCTACAGAAAGAAAGGTTGGCGCTTATATGATGTTGAAAGAGGTGAATATTTTGTCACCTGTGATGTAGTCTTCCATGGAAATATATTTCCATATGTTGCTGGTTCAGAAGCCACGCTGGGAGACAAACCTGGCCCGACCATTGCACCAGTTGATGTCGCAGTCAATAATGATGTTGTATACAGCCACAGAGGGAATAAAGACAGGGGGAGTGATGCAGGCAACATCTGTGATAGGGGGAGCCTTGAGAATAATGATGATGGAAGAGAGGAGGAGTACGGAGAAGAAGAGAGTGTGCAGGAAGTGGGAATTAATGGCAGTGATGACAGAATTAATGTGGATCCAACACCACAAACGGCACCAGAAAAGCAACTTGATAGGGGACATCGGCATCGCACGCCGTCTGTTTTGTTGAAGCCCTACGTGACCTACACTTCTCGATGTTTGAAAAACCCCATTCACACTCAAGCCAACTCTAAATCAGAGTCCTCAGGTACGACTCCCTATCCCATAGCGAATTATGTGACATGTACTAACTTCTCTACTAGACATCAAGCTTTCTTAGCTGCGGTCACTGCAGGAGCCGAGCCCACCAGCTTTTCGGAGGCAATGAAAAGTGAGAAATGGAGGGAAGCTATGAGGAAGGAAATCCAGGCTCTGGAGGATAATGGTACTTGGACATTGGAAACTCTACCTCCCGGGAAAAAGGCAATAGGGAGTAAATGGGTTTATAAGATCAAATATAATTCAAATGGGACGGTTGAACGACATAAGGCTCGGCTAGTTATTCTCGGGAATAGACAGGTTGAGGGGTTAGATTATAATGAGACTTTCGCTCCTGTGGCCAAAATGACGACAGTCCGCACTTTCTTAGTCGTGGCAGCCGCTAAGAACTGGGAGTTGCATCAGATGGATGTACATAATGCATTCTTACATGGGGATTTGGATGAGGAGGTATACATGCAGTTGCCGCCAGGTTTCGCATCTAAGGATCGAACAAAAGTGTGCAAACTAAAGAAATCTCTCTATGGATTACGTCAGGCTCCCAGATGATGGTTCTCGAAATTAACAGCGGCCTTGATACAGTTCGGGTTTGTTCAATCGTATCCTGACTACACTTTGTTCACTTATTTCAAACACAATGTTCGTCTGCACGTGCTGATATATGTTGATGATTTGATTGTTGGGGGAAATGATACTGTAGCCATTATGAAATTCAAAGAGTATCTCGGTCGATGCTTCCATATGAAAGATCTGGGTCCACTCAAATATTTCCTAGGTATTGAAGTAGCTCGTGGTCCTGATGGAATATATTTATCTCAACGGAAGTATGCCCTGGACATTATCTCGGAATGTGGACTATTGGGAGCCAAACTAGCGTCAGTGCCCATTGAACAGAATCATCATCTTGTGCTGGCCAAGGGTGCTCTAATGCACAATCCGAATCAGTATCGAAGACTAGTAGGGAGGTTGATATACTTAACCATCACATGACCTGAGCTGTGCTATTGTGTTCATATTCTGGCCCAATTCATGCAAAGTCCGCGGCAAGAACATTGGGAGGCAGCTCTGCGTGTAGTGCGATATATGAAAGGATATCCTGGACAAGGTATAGTATTGCGTTCCGATAGCGATCTGCGCTTGTATGCTTATTGTGACTCTGATTGGGCAAGCTGCCTGTTGTCACAACGATCGCTGATCGGCTATTTCGTTCTGCTGGGGTAGTCACCAGTTTCCTGGAAAACGAAAAAACAGCACACTATGTCACGCTCCTCGGCAGAAGCAGAATATCGTTCGATGGCTGCGACATGCTGCGAATTGAAGTGGATGAAGAAACTCATATTGTCCTTGGGAGTGGCGCATGATGAACCTACGCGCTTATATTGTGATAACCAGGCAACCCTGCATATAGCCGCGAATCCAGTGTTTCATAAGGAACATTGTTACTCGGCATGTTCAAACCATAAAGCAATTGGCTGACATCTTGATGAAGGCTCTTGGCAAAGAGAAATTCACCTATTTCCTTGGCAAATTGGGCATTCGGAATCTTCATGCGCCAATTTGAGGGGGAGTATTGGAATTCGTCATGGACTACGAAATTCTGGATAAGCATGTATCTAGGCACAAATTCTGGTAGTTCCCTAGGCGTCTTTAGCTAGGTATGATTAGTAGGTAGGTTACTACTACAAGTGAGTCTCCTGCTCCTAAATTTCAGGCGTCGATTGTATGTGTATATATATGGTTGTGCCTTGCATAATGAAACAAGATTCTCCACAAATATTATTTTTTCACTTTGCAATCAGGAGCCTGAATTCATAAATCATTCTCTGTGAATGCTCCTTTACAAAAGCAATTTTGTTTGCCTCTCCTTGCAATTTAAATTTGCAGACTATGTTTAATGGTTATTGGTTACATTATCTTTACAATTTACTTACTACTTTGCCGAATAAGAGCTTGAGTATTTCGGTTAGAAGCTAGTTTGCTTTAGCTGTATCATAAATGTTTTGAGTGAAATGAAAAATGTTTCAAGGATAAAAATCAACAAACCAAACTTACTCGTCTAAATTCAGCTTAGAAATTAACTCTAATCATTTTTACAGATGATGGAATGATACCTCCTGATGTAGCGCGATCCGGTCACTCCTATTGGCACTCACGTGGCTCTTGAGAGGTACCTGAAATGAAGAGGAAGAAAGGAATTCCCGGGGGGATTTGCCCAGCGGGAACATTCTGACGATTAATTCAGTATTTTGTGTGAGAAGCAAAGGAAAGACGAAGGCTAAGAGTGTAGATTGCGCAAGTGGTTCGAAGATACCCTGTTCCTTGAGAATAAGCCCCTTATAACAGGATTCTGTCGCATCAGGCCCCCTAGCTTTTGACAGGGCAGGTATAACCGCCACTGTCAGTCTGCCACAGCTGTTATAGGCAAGGCTGAGGTGGCACGCGCAAGGCCGTCGTCACAAGGTACGTTCCTGTCAGGTGTAAGGCACCTTCTAAAGGTGGCAGGCGCGGCGATGTCTGACGAGGGGTGTGGCTGTTGCTCTCAGATTTGTCGGGCAGGAGATCTTTCGGCGATGCGCCGAACTACCCTTTTGCGAGTTACCCTGTGTCGGGTTATCCCATAGGCGGCGTGCTGCCTATGGCAAGCTATGCCGAGTTGTCTGGCCCGAAGTGTTTTCACCTCGGGGTGTCTAGAGGTGGGTCAGTGAGCTCCCGTCAGGGAGTGGCCCGAAGTCCATCGGGAGGAGCTCGGGTATCGAGAAAGGTCAGGGTACCCCGACCTTGGGGCACCCCGAAGTGTCTTAACCCCGAGGAGGAGATGCAGGCAAGACGGCTTCTGGCGAGTAGTTTATCCGCCCAGTTGCTGAGCTCAACTCGATGAGTCCCTCCCCCCGAGTTGTGGTCATATCAGTTGCGCTGTCACGCTGAGTCACTGTTTGAGCAAGGTCACGCCCACGTGTACCCGCGCTGCGAGGTCGGGCCAAATCACCCTCCAGCAATTGCCTTCACTCCTTGCGCTGGCGGCGATGACCCTGCGCGGGGAGGTCATGACGCGCCGGGTGGATTTGGCGTCGGTATTTATGTCGCTTCGTCGCGCGCTGCGTCCAGCTGGACCGGTCTAGCACTCGGTTCGACCAAAAAAAGACTCGAGTCACGTCCAGATCACGCACGGACTTCACACGACTTGGACTTCGCAGACGTCAAAAACGCGCTAAATCATTTTCGCCTCGATGAACCCGCAGCTGCGGCTATAAATAGGGGGACCCTTGGCCATTTTCTTCCCCACAAAGCTTTCGTCGTTAGCGTTTGAGCTCGCGCCAAGGGTCTCTTAGCTCGGGTCTTCCAGTTCGTCCTGCTCTCCCAGTCCGGTTGCGTTTCTTTGGTGAGACCTCCCGAGCTTCCTTTTCCCTTCTAGTTTGTTTCTCTCCCTTCAGTCCGCTATGTCGTCCAGCGTAAACAGCCTCATCGACAAGCCCGAGGTGGGCACCTCGGCTCGGGGTGTCCCTTCTGCCGCCTAGCCATTCGATGTACGGGTGGCTTCGGGTCATCTGGCATCCACTTCCCACCAAGGTTGGGTGCCATATCAGTTCGGCCCTTCCACCATGACTGTGGAGAAACTCCAGGACCTCATACAGGAGTTCCATCTTCCTAGGGAGTACTCTTACAGTCTTCCTGCCGGCAGTTTCCCATGAGAGCACGGTCCTGATGAGATCGTGGTCTTCAGGGAACAATTAGTAGTCGGGCTCCGACTTCCTCTCCACCACTTAATTTCTGAGGTGTTGGTGCACTTCAACATAACCTTGGACCAACTTCACCCGAATTCCATACGGAATATAGTTGGGACCATTTCTCTCTGCTTCAACCGTTCTCTTCCTATTGACCTGGACATCCTTAGCACCATTTTGGCCATAAAGAAGTGCTTCGGGCACTCTCCCCGGGCACAGACGGTCTTACTACCTGTCTCCCCGCCCGGGGTTCAAGCTCATGCACAGACTCCCGAGTAAAGTCCCGGCCTAGAAGTGGGACTACTTTGTAGTTCGGAGCAGCACGGGGTGGCCCTTCCCTACTGACTAGAGGGTGGCTGTTCAAGACCCCGGTGTCATCTTAGATGGGAAAACCAAGAAGGCACTCCAGATGTTGGCTCAGCTCGAGCTAAATTATTAAGACTTCACATCCGAAGAGAAGCTCGTCCAGGCCGGCTTGAGCTCGGGTAGGTTTCGCTTTACTTCGGCCTTTTGCACGTATGTTTACTTTGGATTGCTAATGTCGTGTCTTGCTGTAGGTCCCATAGAGGCGGAGAGAATAGATAGCCAGAAGCTCTTCCGCCAGATGAAGAGAAAGAAACACATAGCCAAGAAGGCGCGCATTGAGTCCCTACAAGCTTCAGCCGAGGCCCAACCTCCGCAAACTTCAGCTCCGGGGCCCAAGGTGGTAGCGAAGCCTGTCATTGACTTGGAAGGAGGGGCAGTGCCTCAGGGGCCCGAGGTGGTAGCCACCGAACCTACTGCCAAGCCCATTGAGCCTGTTGCTGAGAGCGTTGCCGAGGCTTGTGCTGCAGGGGCTGCTATCGGGGCTCGTCCTGCCGAAGTTGCCGCCGAGGCCTCTGAGAGTTCCACTCACGACGTAGAGATGACGGCATCTAGCTCGGAGGGCCAGGGGAGTCAAACCGTCCTGAACCCCCAGTGCAGCCTGGAGAAGAGCAAGCTGGCTGCATACCCGGGGGAGGTCAGTGAGTGGGCTGAACTCACTCCTAGTCAGCTCGGTGCCCGAGCTGCCACTCATACAATGGTGGTAAGTCTCTCTTCTCTTTTCTTCTCTCTTTTTTTTTTGATTTCCCTCTTGACCGGTTTCCCTTTTGCAGGTGAACACCGCCATTCGCGCCTTGACCCTTCAATCAAATCGGCACCTGAGGTGGGCTCTGGAGGATGAGAAGTCATCTCGCGTAGCCCATACTGAGTTGAGGGCAACTCGTTGTCAGGTCCACCGCCTGGAGAGTGATGCCTCGGCTCAAAAGAGCTTCATCGAAGTGTTAATGGCAGAGAAGGGGGAGTTGGCCCGAGACAAAGATAAGCTGAGGGTTGAGGTAAACGGGCTCAAGGTCAGTCAAGAGGCCTTAGGGCTTGAGGTGAACATCCTCAAGGCTGAGCGGGATGCCCTGAAGCTCGAGATACAAGGCCTCAAGGAGGCAAAGGGGAAGCTGGAGCACAAGGTGGAGTACCTCCAAGAAGATATAAGAGAGAAGACCGCGATCTTCGAGAGTGCTCTCAAGGAGGCCAAGACTCAGGCTGTCATCGACTATGTCAAATCTTCAAGGTTTGACGACGTGATGACCGAGGCCTACCGCAAGGGCTTCAAGCTCAATCGGTGGCTAATCAGGCACCTCTACCCTGACTAGGATACGAGCGCCATTACTACTTCACGGATCACTGACGACATCGTGCGTCAATCGAAAGATGATCCAGATTCTGAAGATGAGGGCGCCAAAGATGAAGCAGAGGATGCTGGCCTAGTTACTGCCCTCGAGGAGGTCCCTAACAGAGGCAACGAGCTTCTAAAGTATTTTGCCCCCTGTATTTGTAAACGTAATCTTCTCCCTTTTTCTTTCTTGTAATCAAGACGTTCTTAGTGGAATTTATGTAATGAATCTTCCGTAATGAAGAGATTTTTTTCTTTCTTTTTGCCAAAAGTTTGTGCATTTTATTTTGTCGGAGTGGTCATTCACCCCAAGTTGTTAACCTATCGAATTGAACTTTCGAAGTGGGTGTTCCTTAACGGCCATCGTGGCCCTGAACTGTTTAGCAGGGGTAGCCTCGTGTACGTCGGGGTAAGGGACATAGTAGGGCACATGCCCGACCTGCCTACACCCGAGGTAGTTTGCCGTTAGTTGTCCTTACGGGTTCAAATCTTTGCATGCCAGGGCGGGCTATTTGTTGTAAGGTTCGTGCCTGAGCTGCCTACAGCTCAAGCGCTGCAAGTACTTAGTTCATGCTGACGGGGCTTCTTCATTAGCTCGGCGTTTCAGCCCTTAGGCTGGAGGAGTGGCTCGTGGCCCACTCTAAGGGTCTGCCCATGCCATAGAGGCGACCTGGTCCTGTGGTGCTGAGGTCGTATTAGCTCGATATTCTGGCCCTTTAGGCTTTTGGGAGTGGTTCGTGGCCTACTCACTTCTTACAGATAGTATTGTCTTAAGTTGACAATATTCCATGCCCAAGGTACTTGTTTCCCTTCGAGGGTCTCGAGCTCGTACGTTCCTTCCCCGAGCACTCGCTTCACTCGGTAGGGACCTTCCCAGTTGGACCCGAGCTTGCCAGCACCAGGCTCAAGTACCATAACTTTATGAAGGACCAGGTCGCCAACGCGGAGGTTTCCCCTCTTGACCCTAGCGTTATAGTACTGAGCTACTCTCTACTGGTAGGCAGCGGTCCTGATGTACGCGAGGTCCCTTACTTCGTCGAGTAGATCGAGGTTGGTACGTAGCTCATCTTCGTTTGTCTGATCACTGTATGCTTCTAGTCGCAGCGTAGGTACTTCGATCTCTGCGGGGATCACCGCTTCGGTGCCGTAGGTGAGATTGAAGGGTGTTTCTCCCATGGCGGTCTTCTCCGTGGTCCGGTATGCCCATAGAACACTTGGTAGTTCATCTGCCCACAATCCTTTAGCTCGGTCCAATCGTGCCTTTAGTCCACGAAGGATGGCTCTGTTCGTGACTTCTGCCTGACCGTTTGCTTGAGGGTGTGCGACTGAAATGAAATTTTGTCGAATTCCCATGTCTTGGCAACAGTCTTGAAATTTGATGTCCTTGAACTGCTTGCCGTTGTCAGAAATCAATACCCAAGGTAATTCCTAGCGGCACACGATGTTCTTCCAAAAGAAGTTTTGAACATTTCGGGTTGTGATCGTTACGAGGGTTTCGACTTCTACCCACTTGGTAAAGTAGCCCACTGCTACTACTAAGAACTTCCTTCCACCCGTTGCTGGCGGGAATGGCCCGAGTAGATCGATGCCCCACTGTGTAAAGGGCCACGGGCTAGTGAGAAACATGAGGTCGGCGGCGGGTTGGTGGTGAATATTGGCATGTCTCTGGCATTTGTCACATTTTCTAACAAGTTCAATGGCATCTGCCTTCATTGTTGGCCAATAATACCCTTGTCGAAGTGCCTTTTGGGCGAGGGCCCTGCCCCCTAAGTGTCCGCCGCACAAACCTTCATGAGTGTCGCGGAGTACGAGCTCGGCTTCGGTAGGTCGCAAGCAACGCAGGTAGGGGAGCGTGTAGGATCTCCGGTATAGCCGTTCGTCTATCATGACATATTTGGCTGCCTGGCACTGCACCCTTCTGGCTGCATTGCCATCCACAGGGAGGGTTCCGTGTAGCAAGAAGCTCGCGAGCGGGTCAATCCAGCTCGGCTCTACTTGAACGACGGGAGCAATCTCCTCTGCCCCCCCGAGAATGCTAGGCCGAGGCAAGTCTTCTATGTACACGGTTCTCGTGGTGATGTCGCTGGCGCTGGCTAATCTAGACCGGGCATCGGCCTCAGTGTTCTCCGACCTTGGGATTTTCCTGACAAAGTGTGACTGGAAGTTGAGCAGGGCCTCTCTGACTTTGGCTAAGTAAGCTATCATGGTTGGCTCGCGAGCTTCGTACTCGCCGGTGACCTGGTTGACCACGAGCTGGGAGTCGCTGCAGATAACGATGTGCTTCGCTTTTACTTCTCTGGCTAGGGCCAGTCCAGCTATCAACGCCTCGTACTCTGCTTCATTTTTAGATGCCGCAAACTCAAAGCATAGTGCGTACTCCAGTTTCGTGCCACTTGGGCCGTGTAGAACTATTCCGGCTCCGCTGCCCTATTGGTTCGAGGAGCCATCTACATGAAGGATCCAGGGCTCTGCATCACAACTCGCGCTTGGCCTAGCTAGAAGAGATGACACACTGGCTGCTACCTCACGGGGCTCGGACTGAACCGGCCTGGGAGCTTCGAGCTCACCCGAACTGGGGACCTCGTGCTCAACCAACCTGGGAACTTCGGAGCTGAATGTGCACTCGACGATAAAATCTTCTAAGGCTTGAGCCTTAATGGCAGTTCGTGGCTTGTACTGGAGGTCGTACTCGCTGAGCTCAACGGCCCACTTTGTCAACCAACCAGAGACCTCGGGCTTAAGTAAGACTTGCCTCAGAGGTTTGTCAGTGAGGACGATAACAGTATGAGCTTGGAAGTACGAGCGGAGCTTCCGAGCTGCAATTACCAATGCGTATGCTAGCTTTTCTATCTCCGGGTATCTCGTCTCTGCTCCCTGCAATACTTTACTAACATAATAGATGGGTCGTTGGACCCGATCTACTTCCTTTATTAGTACCGAACTGACCACTTCGTCGCTCACCGAGAGGTACAATTCCAAAACATCGCCCTCCTCGGGCCGGGTTAAGATCGGCATACTAGCGAGGTATTTCTTAAGCTCATCAAACGTGAGCTGGCAGTCTTGGGTCCATTCGAACCCTTTGCTCTTAATTGCCTTAAAGAACGATAGACAGCGGTCTGCCAACTTGGACATGAAGCGGTTCAGGGCGGCTATGCGGCCATTCAACTTTGAACCTCCTTCAACTTCCGGGGTGGTTGGCCTTAATCTAATCCGGGTTGGCCTCAATGCCACACCGGTTAACGATGTATCCTAGGAACTTGCCCAAGGCCACACCAAATACACACTTGTTTGGGTTCAGTCTCATATTAAACTTACGCAGAATTTCAAAAACATAATATAAATCTTGTATTAATTCATGTGAGAATTGAGTTTTGACGACCATGTCGTCTAGATAGCATTCTACCTTTCTGCCAATTAATGGTGCAAACAACTTATTTACAAGCCTTTGAAAGGTTGCCCCTGCGTTTTTCAACCCGAAGGGCATAACCTTGTAACAGTATAGACCGAACTCCGTGATGAAGGCAATCTTTTCTTCGTCTGTCGGGTCCATCATGATTTGGTTATAGCCCGAATAGGCATCCAAGAAACTTAGCAACTCGTGCCCTGAGGTTGCGTCCACCAAGCGGTCAATTCTAGGGAGTGGGAAGCAGTCTTTTGGGCAAGCCCGGTTTAGGTCGGTGTAGTAGACGCACATGCGCCACTTGCCGTTGGCCTTCTTTACCAGGACAGGGTTGGATACCCAGCTCGGGTAGTGGACTTCTCTTATGAAGTCAGATGCGAGGAGCTTCTCGACCTCCTCGTCGACCGCTTTCCACCGCTCTAGGGCTAGGTTGTGTTTCTTTTGTCTAACGGGCCTAACTACAGGATCAGTATTCAGCTTATGAGTTATGAGTTCGGGGTCTATACCGGGCATCTCTGCCGCGGACCATGCAAAAATATCTAGACTTTGAATTAAGAAGCTTACCACTTTGGAACATAAAGGCTCCTGGACGGAAGCGCTGATTTAAAGCGTCCGAGCTGGGTCTGCCGCTGAGGTCGGGACTGCGACTGTTTCTTCCGTGGGCGCGGCTCGTTCTTCGCCTTGCTCCGTAGGCCGCTCCAGTTCGAAGTCATTGGCCACCTTGGTCTTTCCCTTCAAGGCAGCGACATAGCACTTACGGGACTTGAGTTGGTCGCCCCGTGCTACCCCCACACCGAAGTCTGTTGGGAACTTCATAGCCAAATGGTAAGTGGAGACCACCGCCCGTAGGACATGTGTGATCGGTCGACCTATTATGGCATTGTAGGGGGAGGGGATCGCGACCACCAAGAAGTCGTGTTTGAATCTGACCACACAAGGCCATGTGCTAACTTCCACAGGTACTGTTATTTTCCCAAGGGGTCGGACTTCTTCTCCGCTGAAGCCCACCAAAGGAGTGTCCGTAGGCTTCAGGTCGCTTCTCTACAACTGAAGCTGGTCGAACGCAGCTTTGAAGAGGATGTCGGCCGAGTTGCCTGATTCAATGAGTACGCGCCTGACCTCAAAGTCGTTGATTCTTAGCTTTATTACGAGCGCGTCATCATGGGGATAGTGGACCCCTCGCGCATCATCTTCCGTGAAGAAAATTGGCTCTTCTGTCCTCGGCCGCTCTGGGGGGTTCTGCTCTTCCCGGGTGTTCTCACGAACTGACGCCCGAGCTGCTGCTGAAGTGCAACCCGCAATGACCGAACCTCCCACTATCATGTGGATGGTTCCCCGAACTGGCCTCTCCTCCGGAGGCTGCCTCTGTGGTTGTTCGGCCGGCCTAGTGCTGGACTCGGGAGCATCCTTACCGTGCTTCCTTGCCAACTTGTTTTACTACTATTGTTATTATTGTTTTGTACAAAGTTTCTCAAATATCCGCTACGGATGAGCTCCTATATCTCGTCGCGGAGGTTTTTACAACTCTCGGTACTGTGGTCGTAATCTTTGTGAAAACTACAATACAAATTCTTATTTCTCTCATTGGGATTCCCCCTCAAACGGGGTGGCCACTTTACGTACGGGGCATCCTTGATCGCCATCAGGATTTCAGCCCGCTTTGCGTTCAGTGGGGTGTAATCAGCTCGGTCCGCTACAGGAGCTCGGAACAATTGACCCGGCTTTGCCCCCCGAGCAATATCCTTTTTCTTTCGGTTGTCCCCTTGACCGGAAGGCTCTCCTTCCCTCTTTCTTTTTTCGGGCGCGCCCTCACCCTTTTGGTTGATCTCCTCTTCAGTGGCTATGAACCTGTCCGCGAGCTTCAGAAACTCGGTTATGGTCGCTGGTTGGTTGACGACCATGTGTCATTTGAACTCTTTGTGTGTCACGCCTTTCTTGGCTGCTGCAAGGCGTACGGCAGGGTCTAGGCGTGGTATCTGCATACAAGCATCGTTCAACCGCTTGATATAGCCCCGGATGGACTCTCCCTCTCTCTACACTATGCTGAGGAGGCTTTCTTCAGTTCGCGGGCACCGTTTGCTGGTGACGAAGTGGAACATGAAGGCCTGCGCGAACTGCGCCCAACTTCTTATTGATCCAGGTGCCAAGTTTCGGTACCATGTACGGGCTACTCCCCTGAAAGTAGTGGAGAAGGCCACGCACATGCACGACTCACTGACTCTCGCCAGGTGCATCTGTGATTGGATGGCGTCTACGTGATCATTTGGGTCAAACGACCCATCATACTTGTCAAGAGAGGGGAGCTTGAAGTCTTTGGGCATTGGGACTGCCAGGAGTTCGGAAGACAGGGGGGATGGAACTGAGAGGAGGGGAGCTTTGACTTTGGCCAAGCTTACCTCTTCTTTGCCCCCGAGCTCGAGCAAATCGCGGGTGACAGATCGGCGAGTTCGGCGGCGGCGTCTCTACTTCTTGGTGGGCTCGGCGTTCATGCTGCTCACCTCTGCGTTGTCTGGAATGGTTTGTGCAGGAAGTAGCCTGGTCCGCTGGTGATGGTTGCGGACAGAGGGATCCTGCTTGGATTCTGTTGCCAGGATCTCGAACCGGTTCTCAAGGAGCGAGGTTTCACACTTCGACTGCCGAGGTGATGTAGACCTGACGAGCTAGGGTCCTCTCGACCTGTCCGCCCGCGGCGAGACCGGGGTAGCCGGTTTCTCTCGTCTGCCGCGGGAGGAGGCCTGGTTTTTTAGGGGGTTTTGGGGGGCCTCTCCTTGGCCGGAGGGGCGCTCATCCTGGCGGCGAGACCTAGCTTGCTACGAGGCTGGGTGCCGAGGCAGGAACTACGGCTGCTGAAGCTGAGGTTGAGGCAGTTGGGGGAACTGCTGCTGGTAGTGGTACTGGGAGACGTGGTGCAACACTTGCTGCTAATAGAGTTGGTGTTGTTGGAGCTGTTGCATTTGCGCTTGCATGGCCCACATGCATTGCACTAGGTCGTCGAGCTGGCTCTGGCCGGTTGCCAGAGGAATAACAGTTGGTTCAGCAAAGGTTGTTTCCACAGAGGAAGGAAGGGGAACATCCACAGGCGCTGTCGCTGGTGGCACGTTTAGGCTGGGGACTCCATCCACCGGGAGAGGAATGGTGAACTATCCTATGCAGACCGTGGGAACCTGGGGTTGTTCCCTGGAGTTATCCATCTCTATACTTCTTCCAATGTTGCTTAAGGAAGCCATGAGTGTTGAATTTTTTCAAGGAAGGAAAGAACTGTGAAAGTTTAGAGAGAATGGCCTTTTGAAGCGTTTCCCACAGACGGCGCCAAATGATGTAGCGCGATCCGGTCACTCCTAGCTGGCACTCACGTGGCTCCTGAGAGGTAGCTGAAACGAAGAGGAAGAAGAAGAATTCCCGGGGGGGGGGGGGGGGGGGGGTTTGCCTGCGGGAACACTCCGACGATTAAGTCAGTATTCTGTGTGAGAAGCAAAGGAAAGATGAAGGCTAAGAGTGCAGATTGCGCAAGTGGTTCGAAGATACCCTGTTCCTTGAGAATAAGCCCCTTATAACAAGATTCCGTCGCATCAGGCCCCCTGGCTTCTGACAGGGCAGGTATAACCGCCACTGTCAGTCTGCCACAGCCGTTACAGGCAAGGCTGAGGTGGCACGCGTGGGGCCGTCGTCGCAGGGTACGTTCCTGTCAGGTGTAAGGCACCTTCTAAAGGTCGCAGGCGCGACGATATCTGACGAGGGGCGTGGCTGCTGCTCCCAGATTTGTCGGGTACGGTTGTCGGGCAGGAGATCTTTCGGCGATGCGCCGAACTACCCTTTTGCGAGTTACCCTGTGCCGGGCTATCCCATAGGCAGCGAGCTGCCTGTGGCAAGATATGCCGAGCTGTCTGGCCCAAAGTGTTTTCACCCCGGGGTGTCTAGAGGTGGGTCTGTGAGCTCCCGTCGGGGAGTGGCCCAAAGTCCATCGGGAGGAGCTCGGGTATCGAGAAAGGTCAGGGTACCCCGACCTCGGGGCACCCCGAAGTGTCTTAACCCCGAGGAGGAGATGCAGGCAAGACGGCTTCTGGCGAGTAGTTTATCCGCCCAGTTGCTGAGCTCAACTCGATGAGTCCCTCCCCCCGAGTTGTGGTCATATCAGTTGCGCTGTCACGCTGAGTCACTGTTTGAGCAAGGTCACGCCCACGTGTACCCGCGCTGCGAGATCGGGCCAAATCACCCTCCATCACCTCCCAACTCAAATTCTTACACCTCTTATGTTCTGTGTAGAAGCATTTTTGCGCGCCCCCCGGTTTTTTGGAACAAGGACCGAACGCAACATGGGCCTGCTGCATCTGTCCATAAAACAGATGTAAGCCAAGGCCCAAGGAACATTTTCAATTAAATCTAAAATAACACTGGCCCATGAGATCCCGTTTCCAATGCATAGTAGGATGTGTGTGTGAGGTTGGTGTAAAGCGTCTTGTGTGAGGAGCATATCCAGTCTCATTCAGAAAACGGGATATGCTCCTCACACATAGACGCCTTACAGGCACATCCACCATGCATTGAAAACATCTCCCGTGAATAATAACTTATAAATAAGGGAAATGTTCCTACTGCATGATAGGATGTGCGTATACTGTGTGAGGAGCAGATCCGATCTCTTCGGTTAGGGCAAGCCCATGCTCAAACTGTCTCAACAGCCTCTTACAACCTTGTATGGCGAATATTTCTCTATGAAATAAAGTATAAGTACGGAAATATTCTCCATGCAAGGCTATAAAAGGCTATTAAGCCGAACTCTTTACCCCCATATTCGCGAACAAATCTGCTGTATGGTTTCGTTCTTTCAAAGTGCATTTAAGCAATACAAAGCATCCCTGATCTTCTCTGCATGCTTGTATTAAAGAATCATAATGCCAAGGTAGTTGATCCTTTCCTAAGAAGCTGTCAATTGTGAGCTTCGAGTCCCTTTCGAATTACGATCCAAGTAATGTTATATTCTGTTGGAAAAGAAAAAACGTGATATTCACTTTGAGCCGCTACTTAACAAGTTTCTTCAACGACCCAACGCAGAATGGCCGTTAGTAATACATAGTACAATTTTCACTAACTTTTATAAATCCATTGTCGTCTAGTCCGGTTAGGATACCTGGCTTTCACCCAGGCGACCCGGGTTCAAATCCCGGCAATGGAATTTTTATAATCTTTTGGAATTTGACTTTCGTTTTCTTTTTTCTACCACCGTCCCACGCTCCAACCATTTATCGTTAGGGTTTTAGCGCTCTGTTGTTTAAGAATTTGGATTTTGGAGGGGGTCACCGCTCGCGACAAGCCCCAATCTTTCGAAGGATGGATGAGATGGGGAAGCGAAGCCCGACGGATAGAACGCAGAGAAGTGAAGTTGGTCCCTCAACCGCCCTGGCTTACCTCGACCCTCAGTACTGGTTCGATTCCTTCCAATTAAATTCCTTTTTCTAATTCTCTATTTCTTATTTTTAACTTCAAAAGGATAAACCTACGTTAGAATTCTCTTCAGGGACCAGAGATTCTCCTCTGAAGAGCACTACGAATGGTTCAAGGACTATTCTCATTTCCGTCACCTCATTCAGGAGCATATGAATCCCAAGTCCTCTGTGGGTATCTGCTCTCGCATTGTGGGTAATGTGTGTACGTATTCACGACTTTGAATTTCTCAGTTCTGACAAACAAAATGTAGGTCTTGGAGATTGGCTGTGGAAATTCTCATTTATCTGAAGAGTTGTACAAAGACGGGATCACTGAAATAACCTGCATTGATCTCTCAGCAGTTGCCGTGGAGAAGATGCAGAAACGATTACTATCAAAGGGATATATAGGTGCGTAGATAGGACTGTTGAATATGCTTGCAAAGCACCATTTGCTTATTAATGCTTTAGAGGACATCTGGGAGTCAGGTGGAATAATAGATAGTTTTTCATATTAGGTGTTCCTTTGAATTTGAAAGCATAGGCTTCGTTAGCTGGATGTTAAACAAAGTGAGAAGTAAATTTGTTTCTTCAAGTCCTAAATTTGGGTCTTTTGTTTCCTTTAGCTGAAACATTTTAGATGACGAGGCTTTCTGGTGTCTAGATAAATTTGTGTCTTTTGTTTCCTTTTACCCTTCTTCTGATTTTCAGTCAGATTTATAATGACTCTGAACCTTTAAAGGAGTTTCCTTTTAGGCGGTGTAGTTTGGAAAGAAGAAGTTGGGGTTACTTTTTAGTACTGTAATCATCACAAGTATAAGCTGATTCTCTTTGAACCTACACAAGGAAATATTTAAATTTTTATGGGTAAATATTATTCAGTTTTTACCCATTTTGAGGTGAAGACATCTTGTAGCTGTATGCTGGTGCCTGGTGGTGTTAATCATTTTTCAATTTCATCATTTACTTCAAGTTGATGCTAAATGAGAAATTATCTCTGTTAGCTTCATAAATAGTTGATGTTATGAGAAATTGGAGGGTATACCAAATTGAGCCTTGATCATCATTATTCATTATCCATTAATGCCTGTATCAGATATCAAAGTACTTGAGGCGGATATGCTAGACCTGCCCTTTGGCAACAGCTGTTTTGACGTGGTTATTGAGAAAGGAACCATGGTAAACATAAGTTGAGAGCATCTCCTCCTGTTTACATTAGATTACAATAGACTATTCTTGTTATTGAAGCTACATTTGCTTTTATTTTCTTAGTCTTTTTCTTATTGAGGTGAGCATGTAAACCATTTTGAACTTGAAGGATGTATTGTTCGTGGACAGTGGTGACCCATGGAATCCTCGGCCTACAACAGTATCGAAAGTACTGGCAATGCTTGAAGGTGTTCACAGGGTTCTGAAACCTGATGGTGTTTTTATTTCAATTTCTTTTGGTCAGGTAACAAGAGGAAAAAAACACATAGTTGTTTCTCCTACTGCTATTCTTTTTTTTTTTTTTTGAGAAAGTAAAAGTATGTTGTATTGTATTGTATTGCTATATGAAAAGAGGGGGTTCCCTGTTGCTATTCTCTTACACTTTTTCTTGTAATTTGAATCTCCTGCAGCCACATTTCAGGCGGCCATTGTTTGAATCTCCAGAATTTACCTGGTCCATTGAGTGGAAGACTTTTGGCGATGGGTTTCACTATTTCTTCTATATTTTGAGGAAGGTTTGTATAAATAACATTGTTTCAGTATTTCTTTCTATGCTTATGTTGTATCTTTATTATACATCCAATCTTTATATGGCTGGAGCTTCTTGAACTCATTTCTTGATGATGAGCAATCATTCAATGTTTTGGGACACATATACTCATCTCTTGTGTTCACTCAGGGAAGGAGATTAGGAGATGCCAAAGGATCTGGACAGAGGTCTGACATACCATCTATTTATTTGCTTCAAGAGGAGTTAGAGGGTGAAGATTACATCTTTCGAACAGATGTTGATGAGTTGGATAATTGAAGTTGATTGTACTTTCTTTTTTGTTTTCTTTTAGTGTAATGTGTGGCCACATTGACCTTGCATGTAATGGATTCAATTTGCAATTTAGAGATCAGTAAAACAGGCAGAATATTATTTATGAAAAAAAAATTGAAGAGTGGCTGATATAAAAGCTGTGCTAAGTTCCTTTGTTTTTCAGTTAGGCAACAATTGTATTTTGAATAGGTGGAAAACAATCTTTTAATCGTAACAAAGGCTGAAATATTTCAGACTTGAGAGTAAACAACTTCTACGTCCTTTATGATAAAATAAATGGGGCTTTATGAAAAAAGGCAACTCCTTAAGGATTCCACTTAGACCTGTTGTTGAATTGCCTTGGCTCTTTCCAATTTGTTGCACTGTCTGCGAAGATTTTATTCTTGAAACTGGGATTGGCTATACCTTCCAATTTCCATAGTTTGTTCACAGTCGCTTAACATAGTTTGTTCACGTGCAGAGAATACCTTCCAATTTCCATAACCTTTTGCAAGTTGAAGGTTCAAAACAAGGTTTTTAAAATCGGACTGGACAGAGATCCGTTCGGGGACGGTCTGACCATCTGGTTTGAACGAATGGCTTGTCTTGACTTAAAAAAGAAATAAATAAATAACAGTAGGTCATTGACCAAATTAACGGTTTTTGAACAAAAAACAGTTTTAAAATGAAACAGGATCAATTACCTGACTGATTCCCAGTTTTTCTGGTCCAACTATCCGATCCAGCCTGTTTTGAAAACCATGGTTCAAGATGGGGTGATCATTTCTATCCCTGCAGTAGCCAATTCCATATAATTGGAAGTAGCAAATCTGCATGGAAGGGAAATGATAGAAAGACACAAATATGACAGCATATGCCACTAACAGAAGTCTCATATTATCAGTTTATCACTTCTACCATAAGACAGATTGACGATCAAACGAGTATATTTGGAATAAGGGTTTTTTTTCGTTCATCAGATTTCATTTCCATTTTTCCTAAGAAGATACATACATACAAAATACAAGGTTTTTCACTCTACAAATATACTCCTTAGGTTCAGTCTGAGAAGAGTATAAATATAAATATGTATAGTGTAAAACTTTATATATTATATTTTTAAATTTTATTTGTGCATTGTATATATTTGTATCTGTACTCTTTAGGCTCAATTCTGAAAGAATACGATACAAATATAAGGTTTATGAATACAAAAGAATGCAGAATGCAAGGTTTTGCAGTATATATATATATATATATATATTTTTTTTTTCATTCATATGGAGATGTTCCAAATGCATAGCTACAAGTGATGCGATTGGGTGTGAGGAATTTCGAATTCATGAAACTCTTATGTTTATATAATAATAATAATAATAATAATAATAATAATAATAATAATAATAATAATAATAATAATAATAATAATAATAATAATAATAATAATAATAATAAAGGTTCTTTACTTAGAAACCCCCTATAATTTACAACTGCTATACTTGATTGAACTCCCATCACCAACTGTTTGTAGGATAGGAATAGTCAGGTGACCTCTTAAAACAAGTGAAAGGGCATGAATTAGGGTTTTTTCATTCTAAAAATACTCCCAATACTTCTCACATTTTAGGAAACAAAACCCTCCCATATGCGGTCATGCCCTCTTACATTTTTCCACTTTGTAAAGCAGATGCAAACTATAAGGAGTACTTTAATCAATGTTTTAAAAATTGACCCAGAATCGGAATTGTTCTGGCTGCCGGTTTTTAAGTCGGTAATTTGACCATCCAGTTCGAATGAATGGCTCATTCTAACAAAAAAATAATTAAAATAAAAAATAACCAAAAATCATTAAATGGATCAAATGGACTGATTGTTCTACCGCCTGAGTCAATAGATCGTTAACCAATTCAATAGTTTTTTTATCAGGGACCAAATTAAGGATAAAACGGAATCAATTGCCTCAACAGTTTTCAGTCCAAATGGTCCGACCGCCCGGGTCAATGACGATTATAAAACATTGACTTTAATCATATGCAAACTAAAAGATATAGGTTTTAATAAAGGGTACATTTTAATAAATACGTAAAACTGCATGAATGACTAAGCAAATGCCCTAAGGCCCCTAATAATAATAATAATACTGTATACTACTGTACAATACTCCCCTGACGGTTAGTTAAAATACAAGGAGTATCTGTGTTATTTGAACGACATTCATTGTCCGTTGGGTGCCTTATCTTCTCACGGCTGCGAAAGGGAAAATGACAGCTATTTCAGTTTCCTCTCTCACGGCTGCCTTATCTTCTCTCTCGTTTTCTTCCCAGATTGCTCCCAAGTCTCAAAATCTATCATTCTGTCGGGAAAAATCCTTTCAAAACACCTACCTTGTCAATCCCCCTTCCCTGGTCATTGCCGCATCGGCTGCTACGGTTACTTCTCCGGTCGGTTTGGAAACCACAAACCTTGAAAAGTACATCAAATCCAGACTAACCGGTGGTTTCGCCGCACAGACAATCATTGGAACTGGTCGACGAAAATGTGCCATTGCTCGCGTCGTTCTCCAGGAAGGAACCGGGAAATTTTTCATCAACTACCGCGACGCCAAGGTACGACCTCTTCCTCGAAATTAGGGTTTCTTGACATCTTATTTGATTCAAGCCTCTCGACGTGTATCGTGATGCCAAGTCCAATGTTTGGACATCGGACTTATAATTGTAGTATTATCCGAAAATTAAGGTCGTGTGGCGGTGTCCTCTGTATCAATGTTATTTTTGTTTTTTTTTTTTTTTTTCTTTTTGTTCTTAAAGAGGCTAACGATTAGCAAGTTCTAATTGAATTTCTTGCTCCCACAAAATGAATTTCTGTGAAAATTAAAAGTCCAAGAAGAAGAGAAACTCAAAGAAGGCGATTTTTGTGTCAATCAAGCATGATTTTTGTGAAGTATTTGCAAAAAAATCTAAGCTGCAACTACACGTCAACGTGTAGATTTTACAATTCAATGTGGTATTAGGATACAGAATGACCAGATCAGTTGGCGACAGTAATGTACAACGTCAAAGAAGGAAAAAAAATGCATGTAACGGGTATCGGTGCAGGATTATGGTTACTGCCTTACTGGTTACTAGTGGTAGTGTGCAACTTGAACACAGGTCTTGTAATCATATGAGTGCGTATGTGCTCCTGAAAACTGATTACAAAGCCTAAGGCTTATCATGGCTTGAGTTTTGTGATAGATAAATGAACTAGAGTTTTGCGGGAGGATTGTCGAAGGTTAATGTGATTTTTTTTTTTTTTTTTTTTCAATCAGAAGAAGGTTAATGTGATTATGGGAGAAATAGAAGCAGCAAGTCATAAAGTGGGGTTGACAAGGATAGAAAAAAAATAGTGCTCTAGGACCTGTATATTAATTTGGTTAAATTATCCCATGATTGATGTTAACTGGTAAAGCATTAAAATAGGAAATTAATTGACGGATAAGATATGCATTTGTTAATTAGTGATGCTAATGTATTAGCATTTTCCATCAAAATAACTATAAGTCTATTGTTGGTTGTTTGCTTTAATTTTCCATCTAGATACTTATTTAAATAAATCACTATTTCCAGAATCTTGAAATGCTGGACATCAGTACATAGCAATATCTTCCCTTTCATGATTACTCAGTCCTATAGCTATCTAATTTCTAGAGGAACTAGCAATTGGTAAACCCGTTCATTGTGAATCAGTTCACAAATCATTTCAGTTAAGTTTGGTATGTATGACAATTTACTGATTTATAAGTAAGTTTAAAAGAAAAATAATTCTAGAATTTTCTCTCACATTTGTTTTTGCACATTTATGGATAACTTGAATTTAAATGTAAACACCACTCCTCATTTGGGTTCTCTTACCATGAGGGTTAATGGAAGACTTCAATTTAAATTCAAATGCAACTCCCCATTTGGGTTCCCTTATTACGAAGGTTAAATTGAAGTCTGGAGACTTCAAAGTCTCCGAATCATGCTTAAATACAAGAAGTTGCATGTTTATTCAAGATGTCAAATAACTTCCTATTTTTCTTAGATTAAGCTCAAACAACTTTAATCATGTCCAGCATTTGCAATGGACAATCAAATGAAAATAAAATATTAGAAGCCTACTACTATTGAACTGGGTTCTGTAAAAACTGATGAATTGTGAACCACAAACCCAAATTGAAATCACAAAACCAGGTAACTATGTGCAGTCCTGATTCGGCTTTATGCACTTAATGTCACTATATGTGACATTATATGATTTATGTTGGAAATTTGGTGTTGAATGAATTGAGGCAAATCTTATATCATCCAATTGTGAATGAGGCAGGTTTTAAACGGGTATTTGATGTTTTAAGGATCAATATTTGAACATCTTTTTGAATATACTTTTAGAATCAAATGCTTTGGCTGATGTGTTAGCCAAACAAGGGACAAATAGGGAAGAATTGTTTTGGGCTCAGCTGTGATTTTATGTAATTTATTACTAGCTTACTTGTGAGCTATTGGGAGAGGCTACAGCTCGCGCCTCTCCATGGGATGTTGTATGAAATTACAATTCTAAATCGGCTTCTGAATTAATAAAATTTCTTCTATTCATAAAAAAATGAATTCATCTTTCATGGTCTCTGGAATGAATATGCCATTTGATTATCAAATGTATTTGATGATTTGTTCCTTATAAGTTATTCTTGGGTTTCTGATGCTGTGCAGGAATATCTTCAGGGGAATCCCTTATGGCTACAATATGTCAAAGTCCCTTTGGTAACCTTAGGATATGAAAGCAGCTATGATGTGTTTGTTAAAGCTCATGGGGGTGGTCTCTCTGGTCAGGCTCAAGCAATTTCTCTTGGTATTGCTCGTGCTTTGCTAAAAGTGAGCGAGAACCATAGGGTGCCTCTTAGGAAAGAAGGTCTTCTGACCAGAGACTCAAGAGTTGTTGAGAGGAAGAAAGTTGGTCTCAAGAAGGCTCGCAAAGCCCCACAGTATTCAAAACGTTGAGGTTAGGACCTTGAATATTCAAGGCTATTTAAAATTTCCCTCCTACTTGTGTTTATTTCTTTTTTAGAAAATGTCCTACTTGTGTTTATTTGTCTTTGAAGGCATGTATCTTTAATCATAGGTTTTTATTGCTTTTGTAGTTTCAGAGTGAAACATGGCTCTCGATTCTTTCAATGTGTTCAACCTATAAAAAAATTTTCATGTTAAGATTCTATTCTAGAATTGCAGTACTTTCCATTTAATCTCGTAACATGCCTCACGTATGGGATTAATAACCAATGTGGGTGCATGGTAGATTGAGATATAATTATCATGTGCAATGGTTGTCAACTTTTCTCCTCTGTTGTCATTACCTTTTCGGTTAGACCTTGACACCTTGATTAAAAACCAGATAAAATTTATTATTAATTAATTTTTAAATAAAAATAATTTATTATTAATTAATGATTAAATAAAAGTATTATTTATTTTATTCATAGTTAGATATGAATATGTGGGATTTTTAAGTGGGACCCACCTGTTATTTTTTTCCTTGAAATTATTTAAGTTAAAAGAGTAAATTATTTAGATATGCACTTATTACAAAACATAGCTCATTCGGAAAAGAAAAGGAAATGCAATTTCATCTTGGTAAATGTTTAGCAGGTTGGCACATATGGTCCGTACCTGCCAAATGGCCATTAAGAATTTTGAATTCTTCAAAATAAAACTTTTCAAAACCCCATTTCCCCTTTAAAAGACAAACTAAAATGCCTTTGTTACAAAACATGATTCATTCGAATCTCTCTCTCTCCCTCTTTTCTACTCTATTCCCCTATCATTGCATTCTTGTGTTTCTACAATGTGAGCTCTCAAATAGGGGTGCAACTTGGGCTCAGGCCAAAGAAGTCAATTTTTTTTTTTTTTTCTTTTGGTCGGGCCCCCTAGGCCTAGCCCTTAAGGTAGCAGCTTGAATGCAGCTTGACCCCAGCTCAACTATACACATTCATATACATATATATATATATATATATATATATATATATGTAAACTTTGCATACACATTACATATACATGTATAATTTTAGAGTGGGTTCATTGACCAACTTGAGCCCAGCCCGGGCCCGAGCCCAACCCAAGTGCATCAAATTATAATACAGGCTGGGCATGGGTTGGGAAGATCAATCTTGACCTCAGGTTCTATGCTCGTCAATGATACATGAAAACCCGAGGCCCAATCCGACATCCTATCCAATTATCTTGGATTCAGATGGTGTATATATGTAATCAGATCGGATTTGGATGTTATAATCTACATTTGATTAATAATCAGATTGTATTTGGATTTGACCCCATCCAATCCAATTATAATATAATATTTATTAATTTTAATATATAAGTTTTATATAATTATATTAAAATAAAAAATATATTCTATATATTATATTATATGTGAATTTATATATAATAAATTTAGTGTGTTATATTTATATTACTCTATTATATATAAAGGTTAAAAAATAAATATTTTTTTTTTGCTATTCTAGTATTTTAGAAAATTTATAGCAGAGTCGGATTAAATTTGAATCCGATCCGAGTTTGTTAGGATTTGAATTTGAATCCAAGTTTTTAAATCCAATTAGATTTCAGATCAGATTCAGATGTATGCTATCAGTAATTGGATCAGATGTGGATTTTGCTGCATCTATTCCAAGTTCGATCCAATTACAGCCTCATCAAGTTCATGCCTTAAGCCCAAATTTTATGGTCAGGCCTGGGTTAACCATAAACCTGGCCCAACCCGCCCAACTTGCACCCTTATCTCAAACCAGGTATTCTTTCTATCTTAGTACGAATTTACTGATTTAGCAAAATAGAAGATAATTACTTGATTTTTATTATGGGATGACTTTCATATTATCAATTGCATATTGATTACTTCATAACATTGGTCTTGAAGTCTTGAATGTCCAAATTGCCAACCAAGTGGGCAATTACAAATATGGATCTAAGATTTTGGCCAAGCCCATTTGGTATTAGTAATTTATATTCTCATTTTAATTTCTTTTTGTAACATAATGGTTTGTTTTTATCATATGAAGTGATGGTTATTGTCTATTCACATTAGCCTTGAATGCCTCATTTTCTAACTTCTCTTTACATTACATTTGGCAACAAGAGACTATATTTGCCAATTTAATAAAACTTTACCAAGTTGGAACTATGTGACCAAGGTTCAAAGTATCGATACGATACGAGTTTCGGTCGTATCGTATTAGTACTTAGAAACGACCGATACATATTTTTTTTTTAATTTTTTCTTTTCAAAGTTTAGTTTTTTGGGAAGCTTATAAGATATTTTTTATTATTGAAAAATTTTGGGGGTCCGAAACACTTGCAAACAGGCGTTTCGGAAAAGATACGATACGATACACCCCGTATCGGGCGTATCGTATCGATACTTTGAACCATGTATATGACTAATTAGAAGTGCAGAAACATGTGGTAGTCACAACAAATATTTATTTTTGTTTAATAATAAATAAAAATATATATTAGACATAATTGTGTTAGTTACTTGATTGCTCTCCCATAATGATCATATATGAATTCAATATTATACTAGTAACAATTTACTAAGATGAATTCAAGATGTTGGCTAAATTCATTGGGAAGGATATGATCATCATCATTTGGATAGTACGTTTCATAACAATATTGATTATTGTGTGTTCACTTCTCCTCAATGGCCATTTGGCAATAAAGGGCCATATCAACCAATTTGGTAAAAATTTATGAGAATGGAATTAACATGTTAATTTTAAATCTAAAAACATACAAAAGCTATTATAGATATATAATATGGTTTGATAATGGAAAAAAGGTATTGTAGGTATAGTAGTATTATATTTTGGTTATCCTCCTATAATAATTGCTAGCTTGGTAAAATTTTGTCAAGATGAGTCTAGGGTATTGGCTAAGTTCATTGGGAAAAATATAACCATCCTCATTTTGATAATATGTTTCATTGCAATCAACTCAAGCACAGTGGCATAATAGCATTGGTTATTGTATGCATCATCTCTTTAATGGCCATTTGGAAAATATGAACTTATATGTGTCAACTTAGTAAAATTTTACAAAGATGGGATTAAAGGATTAATTTCAAATTTGAAAACATGCATAAACTATCAAAAATGTATAGTATTGTTTTATCACAATTAACTTAAGGACAATGATGTAATAGTATTAGTTATTGTGTATACACTATCTCTTTAAAAGTCATTTGGCATATATGGGCTATATGTGCCAACTTGATAAATATTTATTAGGATGAAATTGCATTTTCTTCAAACGTTTTTTCTTTGAATGAGTCATGTTTTATAATAAGGGCATTTTATTCTGTCTTTTCAAAGAAAAATGAGATTCTGACATTGAAACAATGTTGGCTTGACTCTAAATCAGTCAAGACAACAATTCCTATGTGGGGTGGAAATCTATTCTACTTTTCAAAAAGTGGAGTTATATATGTTATGGATTTTGTTAGAATTCTGAATTGGGGCTATCCTTACTTTTCCCTTTTATAAATAATTCTTTTAACTTGTGCTGCATCAAGGATATTATTTTATTATTTGTTTAATAGAATCGTCAATGGTATATTTAAAGTTGTCCGTTTTAGGTCATTTCACCATAATTTGAGGGCAAAAATGGTCTTTTTGAAACTTTAGGTTCAAAATGGCCTCCTTACAAGGTTCAAGGGTCATCATAGCCATGAATCCCTTTCCTCATTCGTTTTCTTATTTTTTGGGGACAAATTTCTTATGTTCTCATGAATCACGATCCTGCATTCTCATGATTCAAGATTGTTTATATTAATTAATTATGTGGCGTAATGCGAGTGGTTAACAGCCTTCGTAACGGAGTGGGGTAATGGAAGAGTGGGGAAAGAAAAGGAGAGGGGAGAAAGAAAGAAAAGAAATTGGAAAAAGGAGAGGCATGCTGCATTGGTTTATAAATATAACGCAAGTAATAGATAAGACATAAGAGAACCGCACACATCAACCAAGGTAACGGATTGATTAGCTTAACATATAAAGTATATATAAGAGGACCCAATGCATCAACCAAGATAAGAGATTGATTGATTGCTTTGGAAATTGGGATTGACATCTGATGATGCATGATTTGGTCCCTCCTCGTTGGAGGGAAGCTCGGATGTTGGGCTAGCTATGTGGTTGGGTTGAACCGGAAGGCAATAATATCACAGTGTTTTTGGATGTTTTATCCAGTGTGGACATTTTGATGTTTAAGTTAGCGATGGAGATTTAGAGAAAACTGATAGCTTGAAAGTATGAGGATGCAAGAGGTAAATCACATATACCTTGTGAGGTTGGAGGCGAGACCTTTATATAGGTTAATTGTCGTGTGCCTCACGATGCATGTACAAGATCACTGGCTCATCTAACCCGGAGTTAGCTTTGCATCCGATGCTGAACTCCGAGTAAACTGATAAGGCTTATCTAGGTCTGTCTGAATCAAGCGAGGTGAAGATAAGATCCATTGACGTACGCCATGATCCTGAGAAGATTGGAGACAACTAGCTTGCTTCTAGGAGGCTACGTGGCACCACGGCAAGTCGATGGATGTACCGAGTTGTTCGGGCCTCGGTCTAGCTGTGTGACCTAAGGTGACCAAGGTGATTAGGATGGTTGAGGTCTCCGAGGTTGCTGAAGTGTTGCCATATCATTCCATCGCACCACATGTCATCATATCATTGGACGAGCCAAATTATCCCTCATCACTTGCACCCCACTCCCAAGCCCGACATAGTCAACTTGAGGCAAGTCTCAACGAGCTAGATGGATTTAGCACGGTTTTCAATTCAACCATAGTCCAACCAATGGTTCATACCTTATCAACTCGACTAGCTCGACCTTAAGGGGCAAGGTCACGTCTTGGGCACGCACGGAGGTCATGCAAACATTAAGCTCTACGAATGTCAAAAACACGCTCAATTGATTTTTGCCTAGGAATACGAACAACACACCCCTAGGAGTCATAGGATTCGCTCGATCTAGTTCCTCCGTGATCGGTTAAGGTGGTTATAAATAGGGCACTTAGGGACCCATTTGAAGGGATGAGAGATCCATCATATGGATAGCCGAACCCTACAGGAAGGCAGGGCGAAATTTCAAAAATTTCTCTCTCTCCCATGTGGGAATCACATTCCCTGTTTTAGAAAATTTGCATTTTTCAAGGATCAATCTTGAACCAAGAACCGAACCAGATCTGAAACCAAAAGGTAGGAGAGGGAGATACTTGATACGGAGAAATAATAACTCCCAATGAAGGTGTTCACGCCCAAAGATATCTCCAAAGACTGCTCCCACTGAAGATGACACAGTGTAAGGTGGAGCAGAATCAGCAGGTGGTTCTTCACAAGAACCGAATCCTTCAGCAATAATTCGATGGAGGGTATGTGAGCATGACTTCATATTAGTTTTTCTCCAAAAACTGATATCAAGAACACTTCTTGATTGCTCCTACTGGTGGAGAACGAACTGGCAATGGAGGCAGCAGGAGGAGAAGACGAGCAGAAGATGGCGCAGTCTTACTGTTGCTCTCTTTCTCTCTTGTATCTGAGATCAGATTGAGTGAATGGAGGTTCACCCTCCTCCTCCTTTTATAACCTTAAAGGGAGCAGCTCCAAATCTCATTAGGAGTTTCCTATCAAATCCTTATTTGAATCTGTACTCTCTTTAAGAGATAAGAATAAACCCTTATCTTATCTGCAGATTAGGATCAGCCCTCCTAATCAAAATCATTATTTGGATCTAGACTCTGAGTGGATAGGGATAACTCCCTATCCTATCTGCTGATCTAAATCCCAGAACCGCCCCTCTTTAATTAATCAAACTAAACCTGTTCAATTTGGGCTTTAGGCCCATTAAGTTCATGTGCTCACTAACCTTCCAAACTGCTGCCCAGTTGGATTTCCTTGTATGGCATGGGACCCAAACATTGATCTACACATCAGCCACATGGGTTTAGCCCAGTCTCTGTTACAAGGCCTAGCCAAATTCACTGTAAGACATAGTGAACCCCTAAGCCCATCGCCATGGGCTCTTAATGGGCCCAACACTTACACTAAGTGGTCCCTGGGTCAAGCCACCTTATAAAAACCCAAGGACTGTGGGCAGATGCAAGATTAGCCCATCAGGCATTACCCTCAATGATCTTACACTTAACCTCTCAGCCAATAATGATCAAACATTGCCCGACAAGAGATGACATCTCCCTCGACTGCAAGGTACAGTGTTGCACTCTCTACTCACATGGATCCCGGGAACTAAAACCTTTTGCAAACATTTTGAAATCGTAATAAATATGTATATCTTTATATAAATATATTTTGCAAAAACAAATTTCAATAATTAAAATCGGCTACCAACAGCTTTGGTTTCCATCAGAGATAATGCATCCCTGATCATTACCTTTGTCCGACAAAGGGGTTGATCATGTCACTATGATCACCCACTCAGATGAATTCTCAGACTGTCCCAACATACCCAGGTTTTGACCCCCTCTAAGGATCTCACTGATTGGCAGATCAAAGACAACCCAATCCAACACCTAGTGAAGTATCATAATCGAGTCTAGGGGTCAGGTGTAACATTCCAATTTTGCCCATCAATCTCCAAGGTCCAGGGCAATACTGGAATTCTGTTCCGAATCAGGGTTTCAAGAAAACCCACACTGCATGTACCTCAGGTCTCACCCTGGCAGCTGAGACAACCTACCCCAACCAACTTGGTGGCACATCAGTGTCAGCCTTGGCAGGATAAATCTCCCCAGATCTATCCAACGGCTGTGAAAATTTTAAACTAACATGAGTCTCATATGTGTCCAGTTTAAGGGTATTACACAGAAACACACCTTAATAACATGAATCAAATATGTACTTTATTCATTTACAATAAATGTCATAATGTACATCATTTTGATTGGAGCTAAGGGCATACATTGTCTCACACCATTTACCTCGTCCCTTTTTGAGCTCTGGTGCGTTTAGAGGTCACAGAGCATGTTGTCGTTGGTGTCTTCAATCTGGTCAGCGAGGTCAGTCTTTTCTTCCTTTAGGTGAGTCATCTTCCCTTGCTCGTTTCATTTTTCATCCATTTCATTATGTCGAGTAGCGAGTCCGATGAGGAGAGGGTTCAATCTAGTCAGGCCAAGGAGAGGGCCTCGGTCCATGACTGACGAGGTTCCTAGAGTGCTAGACCACTTCAGTCCTACTGAGCTGTCTACTAAGGAGATCCACAGTCTCACGACTAAGTATAGATTCCCTAACCACTAAGGATTTCCCTTGGGAGCACAACAAGGACAAGGTGACCATCTTCGAGGAGGCTCTGAAGGTAGGTCTCTAGTTTTTGCTCTACCCCTTCATCCCCAATGTCCTAAACTACTACAATGTTAGCCTTAACCAGTTACACCCGAACTCCATACGTACCCTTGTCGGTACAATTTCTCTTTTCTTTCATATCAGCCTCCCCTTGGAGGCTGTGCGACACGTGGCTGTGCGACACGTGGAAGAAACCGGGTGTGACCTGGCAGGAACACCAGCTTGACACAAACATAGCAATAGCCAAATTCCAAGAAGAGGCCCGAGCTCCCCAAAAGGAACCCACACTTCCCGAGAGGTGAAACCCGAGCTCTCCTTAAGAATCCCAAGGCTAACAAGGAAACCTGCAAGGGGCAAAGCCCGGACTAGCCCACCTCGGGTCAGTCCGGGCCATACCCCGGCACCTCGGGACAGTGGGCCATACTCTCATCCGAACTCAAGACTTTACCTCGCGCACCACTCTAGCACCTCAGCTCCAGCTTGTGCGACTATAAAACCGTACCTGACAGAGGTCCGTGCTCTGAGGCAGCGCGCCTGACTGGTCAGGATCTGACAGATGATAATCACACTTTAACGGCCACCTGCTACCGCCATCTCAGTTGTTACAGGGAGGACCCTGACAAAGAGGACAGTGGCGGTTATGTCTGCCCCCCATAGAGGCGGTTACACCTGAACTGGCAGAAGCTTGGGAGTGAGTGCACCAAGTGGTTATAAAAGACCTTCTTCCCCCAAGAAAATAGGTATGCGATATTTGTGCTTTCTGGTCTTAAAATCCCTTATTTTCCTTGCCTTCTCAAGAGTATTAACTTGAGCTTCGGAGTATTTCCACCAGGTTCCTCCCCGGAAATCTCTTATTTCTTCCTTGTTTCAGGCATCTTCAGCTCTGTTAGAGGCAAGGTTACCGGCAGCTAAGACCGACCGGATCGTGCATCATCAATTGACGCCGTCTGTGGGAACGCTTCAAAAATCCTCCCCCAACCTTTAACTCTCTTCCAAAGAAAACTTAGCATTCATGGCTTCCTCCGGCAGTAACAGACGTAACGCCGACCTGAATGCTGTAAGGGAACACCCTCAGCCCGCCATTGTATGCATCGGACAGTTCATCGCCCCCTTTTGACGGACGGAATCCCTAGCCTGAATGCGCCACGAACAGTGGCGCCTGTGAATGTTCCCCTTCCCCCCTCTATTGAGACAACCTTCGCCGAACCGACCATTGTCCCTCTGGCGACCAACCAGAACCAGCTTGATGACTTGATGCAATGCATGCAGGCCATGCAAGCCCAAATGCAGAAGTTTCAACAACACCAACTCCATCAGCAACAAGTACTACACCACATTTCTCAGTACCACTACCAACAACAGTTCCCCCAACTGCCTCAAAACCAGCCTCAGGTCCCACCTCGGCACCCTGCTTACAGGCAAGTCAAGCTCTTGCCTCAGGGCGGGCGCCTTCACCGAGGGGAAGCTTCCCAGGCTCAGAACCCCTCCAAAAGCCAGGCCTCATCCCCTGGAAGGAGGGAAAGACTAACTACCCCCGCTTCGCAGCTCGCTGGCGGATCGGAAACCTCCCAGCCAATCAAGTCAGCACCACCTCGACGCTCTAAGTTCGGGCTCTCGCTCGCGGAGAACCAGTTCGGCGCCCTAGCCGCAGACTACCACCAGCAATCCCGGCCCATTGAGCTCGGCAACACCGAAGCAAGCAGCGCCAATACCAGACCTTCCAAGCAGCAGCGGAGGCACCGACATTGTCGCCGAACTACCACCCGCACCCTGCCCGAGCTCCGAGGTAAAGAAGAAGCAAGCTCGAACGAGGTAAAGGTTGCTCCTATTCTTTCAGTCCCTTCCCCCCTGTCATCAGAACTCCTCGTTGTTCCCATGCCCAAAGATTTCAAACTCCCCTCATTAGACAAATATGATGGGTCCTTCGACCCCAGTGATCATGTTGATGCTTTCCAGTCCCAAATGCACCTAGCGAGGGCCAGCGAGTCCTACATGTGTGTGGCCTTCACTACCACCTTCAAGGGAGTGGCCCGCACCTAGTATAGGAACCTGGGCCTCGGGTCGATAAGGAGCTGGACCTAGTTTGTGCAAGTCTTCAACGCGCACTTTGTCACTAGTAAGCGGTGCCCCCGAACCGAGGAGAGCCTCATCGGGATAGTCCAGAAGGAAGGAGAGTCCATCCGGGGCTATATCAAGCGGTTCAACGATGCGTGCTTACAGATACCGCGCCTAGACCCCACGGTATAGCTCGCGGCAGCCAAGAAGGGTGTGATGCACAAGGAATTCAAACAGCACATGGTGGTCAGTCAGCCCGCGACCATAGCTGAATTCCTCAAACTCGCGGACAGATTCATAAGAACGGAGGAGGAGATCAACCAAAGAACTGAGAGCGGGTTTGAAAAAAGGAAGAGGGAAGGCGAACCTCCCAACCAAGATGACAGGAGGAAGAAAGACTTAGCTCGGGGGGCGAAGCCGAGCCAGCCGTTCCGAGCTCCCATGGCAGATCGGGCGGACTACACGCCCTTGAACGCGAAGCGGGCTGAGATCCTGATGACGATCAAGGACGCCCCGTACATAAAGTGGCCACCTCGTCTGAAAGGGAACCCGAATGAGATGAATAAAAATTTGTACTGTAGCTTTCATAGAGACCACGATCATAGCACCGAACATTGTAAGAATCTCCGCGACGAGATAGAGGAACTTATCCATCGCAGGTACCTAAGAAATTTTGTACAACATAATAATAATAATAATAATAATAATAATAAGGCAGGTCGGCAGGGGGAGCATAGTAGAGATGCCCCCAAATCTAGCAACCGGCCAGTAGAACAGTCACAGAAGCAGCCCCCGGAGGAAAGGCCAGTTCGTGGAACGATCCATGTGATCGTTGGAGGATCGATTGTAGCAGGATGCACCTCGGCAGTAGCTCGGGTATCAACCCGTGAGCCGCCAGAGAAGAACAAAATCCCCCAAGGCAGTCGAAGATGGAAGACCCCATATTCTTCACCGAGGATGATGCGCGTGGGGTTCACTACCCCCACGATGACGCGCTCATCCTAAAGGTAAAGATCAATGACTTCGAAGTCCGGCGCATACTCGTCGATTCCGTCAGTTCGGCAGACATCCTTTTCAAAGCGGCCTTCGACAAACTCCAGTTCCGAGAGAGTGACTTGAAGCCCGCGAACACCCCGCTGGTCGGCTTCAACGGAGAGGAGGTCAGACCCCTAGGAAAGGTCACAGTCCGTGTGGAAGTCAGCACGTGGCCTAGCACGGTAAGACTCAAGCACGACTTCTTGGTGGTTGCGACCCCCTCCCAATACAATGCCATAGTAGGTCGGCCGATCACCCACGCTTTAAGGGCTGTGGTGTCCACCTACTATTTAGCCATGAAGTTCCCCACTGACTTCGGCATTGGGGTAGTGCGGGGCGACTAGCTCGAGTCCCGCAAGTGCTACGTCGCCATCCTCAAGGGAAAGGCCAAGGTGACCAGCGACCTCGAGCTAGAGCGACCCGTGGAACAGAACGAGGAGCGAGTTGTGCCCACGGAGGGGACTGTTCCCATCCTTGCCTCGGTAGAGGACCCAGCCAGATCACTTCAGGTCGGTGCATCCCTGGAGGATTCCTTGCAATCCGAACTGGTACGCTTCTTACTCAATAACTTAGACGTTTTCACTTGGTCCGCGGCATAATTGCCGGGGATAGACCCTAACCTTATAACTCACAAACTCAATACTGATCCTATAGTTAGGCCCATTAGACAGAGGAAACGCAACCTAGCCCCAGAATAATGGAGGACGGTCGATGAGGAGGTCGAGAACCTCCTCGCAGCAGACTTCATATGGGAAGTTCATTACCCGAGCTGGGTAGCCAACCCCGTTCTGGTAAGGCAAACAGCAAGTGGCGCATGTGCGTCGACTACACCGACTTGAACTGAGCTTGCCCGAAAGATTGCTTTCCCCTCCCCAGGATCGACCGCCTAGTGGGCGCGACCTCGGGGCACGAGTTGCTAAGCTTCCTGGATGCATACTTAGGCTACAACCAAATTAGGATGGACCCGGCTGACGAGGAAAAAACCACATTCATAACCGAGTTCGACCTATACTACTACAAGGTTATGCCTTTCGGACTAAAAAATGCTAGGGCAACCTTTCAAAGGCTTGTGAATAAGCTGTTTCAGCCCTTAATTGGTACTAAGATAGAATGTTATGTAGACGACATGGTCGTCAAGACACAATTTTCGCATGAATTAATACAAGATTTGCATTCTGTCTTCCAAATTATGTGCCAATTTAGCATGAAACTAAACTCAAACAAGTGTGTCCTCGATGTCACCTCGGGTAAGTTCCTAGGGTGCATCGTCAACCGGCGCGGTATTGAGACCAACCCAGACAAAATAAAGGCCATCCTAGATATGAGACCGCCCCGAAAAGTAAAAGAGATTCAGAGGTTGAACGACAGAATAGCCGCTCTGAGTCGTTTTATGTCCAAATCGGCAGACCGTTCCTGCCCTTCTTCAAGGCAATGAAAAGCAAAGGGTTCGAATGGAACCCAAGATGCCAGCTAACGTTTGACGAGCTCAAAAGGTACCTCGCCAGTATCCTAGTTTTGACCTGGCCCGAAGAGGGCGATGTCCTAGAACTATATCTTTCAGCAAGAGACGAAGTGGTCAACTCGGTACTAATAAAGGTAGTAGATTGAGTCCAACGACCTATCTACTATGTTAGTAAAGTGTTGTAGGGAGCAGAGACAAGATATCCAAAAATAGAAAAACTGGCCTATGCGCTGGTCATTGCAGCCCGCAAACTCCGCCCGTACTTCCAAGCCTATACCATTATCGTTCTCACCGACAAACCCTTGAGGCAAGTATTGCTCAGGCCCTAGGTCTCTGGTCGATTGACGAAGTGGGCCATCGAGCTCAGTGAGTACGACCTCCAGTACAAGCCACGAACTGTCATCAAAGCCCAATCCTTAGCGGATTTTGTTGCGGAATGCACATTCATTTTCGAGGTCCCTAGCCCGGTTGAGCACGAGGCCCCCAGTCCGGGTGAGCTCGGTGCTCCCAGCCCAGTTGAATCCAAGCACCGTGAGGTCGCACCCAGTTCGGTATCTCTCCTGGTTAGGCCAAGCGCGAACTGAGATGAAGAGCCCTGGATCCTTCACGTAGATGGCTCCTCAAATCAGTAGGGCAGCGGAGCCGGTGTAGTTCTTCACAGCCCGAGTGGCACAAAACTGGAGTACGCACTACGCTTCGAGTTCACGGCATCCAACAAATGAGGCGGAATACGAGGCGTTGATAGCCGGGCTAGCCCTGGAACAAGAGGTAAAAGCAAAACACATAGTTATCTGCATCGATTCCCAACTTGTGGTCAACCAGGTTACAGGCGAATACGAAGCTCGTGGACCGACTATGATCGCCTACTTAGAAAAAGTAAAGGAGGCTCTGCTTGACTTCCAATCACACTTCATCAGGCAAATCCCGAGGTCAGAGAACACTGAGGCCGATGCCCTGTCCCGGTTAGCCAGCACCAGTGACAACACCATAAGAACTGTGTACATAGAGAACTTACCTCGGCCTAGAATTCTCGGGGGGGGGGGGGGGGGGGGGGGGTAGGCAGAGGAGGTCGCTCCTGTTGCCCAAGCAGAGCCGAGCTGGATCGATCCGCTCGCAAGCTTCCTGCTACATGGAACCCTCCCCGCAGACCGCGACGCCGCCAAGAGGGTAGAGCGCCAGGTAGCCAAATACGTCATAATAGACGAACAGTTGTACCGAAGATCCTACACGCTCCCCTACCTGCGCTACTTGCGACCTCCCGAAGCCGAGCTTGTACTCCACGACATTCATGAAGGCCTGTGTGGCGGACACCTGGGGGGTAGGGCCCTCGCCCAAAAAGCACCACGACAAGGGTATTATTGGCCAAGAATGAAAGCAGACGCTGTTGAATTAGTCAGGAAATGCGATAAGTGCCAGAAGCATGCCAATATTCACCACCAGCCAGCCGCCGACCTCAAGTACCTCACTAGCCCATGGCCCTTTGCGCAATGGGGCATCAATCTACTCGGGTCATTCCCGCCAGCAACGGGTGGGAGGAAATTCCTAGTTGTGACGGTAGATTACTTCACAAAGTGGGTTGAAGCTAAACCTCTTGTAACAATCACAGCTCGAAACGTCCAGAACTTCTTCTATAAGAACATAGTGTGCCGCTTCGGGCTACCTCGGATACTGATTTCCGACAATGGCAAGCAGTTCGAAGACATCAAATTCCAAGAATGGTGCCAAGACATGGGGATCCAGCAAAACTTCACGTCGATCGCGCACCCACAAGCAAACGGTCAGGCAGAAGTCACGAACAGAGCTATTCTCCGCGGACTAAAGGCCAGGCTAGACCGAGCTAAAGGGTTATGGGCGGACGAGCTGCCCAGCGTTCTATGGGCATACTTAACTATAGAGAAAACCGCCACCGGAGAAACTCCCTTCAACCTCACCTATGGCACGGAGGCAGTCATCCCAGCCGAAATTGAAATCCCCTCACTTCGATTGGAAGCATACAATGACAATACCAATGACGACGAGCTACGTACCAACCTCGACCTGCTCGACGAGGTGAGGGACCTCGCATACATCAGGACCGCAGCGTACCAGCAAAGGGTAGCTTGGTACTATAATTCCAAAGTCAAGAAGCAAAACTTCTGTGTCGGCGACCTGGTTCTCCGCAAGGTCATGGTACCTGAGCTCGGCGTTGGCAAACTCGAGCCAAACTGGGAAGGACCCTACCGAGTAAAGAGAACACTCGGAGGAGCATACGAACTCGAGACCCTGGAGGGTAGGCAAATACCCCGAGCATGGAACATCGTCAACCTAAGGCGATATTACCTATAAGTTACCGAACTGGGCGGACTGTGAGCCGCTCCCAGAGCCCAAGGACAAGAATGCCGAGGTAATAAAGACCTCGACTACAAGACCCAGTCGCCTCTCCGGCATGGGCAAAACCTAGGAAAGCATCCTAAGGGCTAAAGCGCCGAGCTGAGGATGACCTCGGGACCTCATCAACGCAAACCAAGTGGTAGAGCCAAGAGAGCAGGCAGCACGGGTATGAAACTCGAGGTGTATAGCTCGCTCCAAAGTTAGGCCTACTGAACTGATGTTTCCTTTACCCAGGCAAAGAACAAATCGGGCATATAGCCTTACCATGTTAACTCGCGTCAAGGAATCCCCTCGTTTCGGGGACCTAATTCTATGCAGCTCGGTAATTCTATACAGTCACTTCGGAAAAAAGAGAATAATTGCATAACACTTAAGCAAAAAAGGTACTTCATTACTGATGTTTACTTTACAGTATTCAAAAAAAAATGACGAGCTCGCAGGCTCGATACATATCACTTCGGGCTCGCTGGCCCAATACACATCACTTCGGAACTACATCCCCCTTGCCCTCAGAAGGGACTTCAGCAACCCTTGGGGAGTCAACCTTGTCTTCAGAATCTGGATCTTCATCAGTTGCACAAGCCATCTCCGGAGTAATACGCGAGGTGGTGATGGCACGAGTATCAAGTTTGGGGTATGCGTGCCTTATCATCCACCGGCTCAGTTTGAAGCATCTCCGGTATGAGCCCACCATCAAGTCGTCAAAGCGCTCCGATGCTATGTAATCGTCAATGGCCTTCACCTTGGCATCCTCAAGAGCCTGGAAGAAGATCTCAGACTTCTCCTTGATGTCGGCCTTGAGGTATTCCACCTCGTGCTCCAATACCCCTTTCAAGGTCGCGAGGTGTTTCACGACAAGCCTTAGGGCACCATTTTCTCTTCGGAGTCTCTCCAACTCACTCCTCTGAGCCGAAGTCTCGCCCTCAAGACATTGGACCCGCTCCCGAGCTGATCCCAAAGCCTCTTCGGCGGTTTGCGCCCGCTTCAGATTCCTCTCTAATTGGATGATCAGGGCATGGATGGAGGAGTTTGCCTGCCAAGCAAGGAGTCAGTTCGGCAAGAAAGTAAAAAACGAAGGAAAAAACACAAAGGGAAAACCACGTCAACTTACCACCATAACATGAGATGCAGCACGTGCGCCAATGTGTCCCGGAGGAAGTTCGGACCATGCCCCGACCTCGCCTGGATAGATGGCCTTCTGACTCTTCCGGAGAGCACAACTCGGAGTCAGCACACTGCCAACCCCCTCTTGGCTCCCCGAGCTGGAAAGCACTGTCTGTGTTTGAGAAGCCTCTGTAATTTCAAATTCTCGAGCCTCTGCAACACCAGGCTCCGCCACCATTTCCGGGATTGACCCGGCCATCTCAGGTTCCCTGGGAGAATCCAGGTTGATGATCGGAGGATGGCTCGGGACTTCGGACTCCATGGCCCGAGGAGACTCCACACCAGCTCGCTTGGTGACCTGCTTCCTCCTCTTCATTTCATCAAGTACGTTGACACCACGGGTCTTCTCTGCCTCCATGATACCTGCGAAAAGAGCTCGACATCGGTAAAAAAAAAAAACTAAGTAAAGAAGCCTACCCGGACTCAGACCGGCCTGAATAAGCTTAGCCTCTGAGAGGTAATCTCCGCATTCGAGTCCGACCTGGGCCCAAGACTGAAAGGTCCCCGCCATGTCTTTATCTAACATGACGCCAAGACCGGGGACAACTGCCCTCCAATGAGTAGGAAACGGCCACCCCGTAGCACTTCGGACCATGAAGTAGTCTCGCTTCCACGTCGGGACCTTATTCGGAAGCTTATGAAGAAGTTTAAACCCCCGGCGGGGAGACAGGTAGTAGGCCCGCTTGTGCTCGGGAAGGAAGCTCGCTTGCTTTTTGAGCATGAGAAGGGAAGAGAAAATTTCTAAGTCTAGGGGAAGAACGTACTCGCAACAGAGGGATATGGTCCCGATGACGTTACGGATGGAGTTCGGGTGAAGCTGACCAATTGAGACGCCGAAGTGGTTCAAGACTTCAACGATTAGGGGATGGAGAGAAGGCGCAGCCCGTCAATGAGCTGCTCCCGGAAGATCACGATCTCATCTGGGCCGTGCTCCCAAGGGAAGTTGCCCGTAGGTAAGCTATATTCGTACTCCCCGAGCAGGTTGAACTGACAAATAAGGGACCGAAGTCTCTCAAACGTCATAATGGAGGGTCCGAACGTATCCAGCATCCGAACCCGACGAGAAGTGGATTCCAGGCTACCAGGGGTGACCCAGACTGAAGGCCCTACCTCGGGCTCATCCAGAAGGCTATCGAAAGAGGCAGCCTGACCCGAGGTTTCCGCCTCAGGCCCTCCTAAAAGGTTATCTAAACTACCCGAGCTACTCAAACTAGACATTGCAAAAGGTAAGGAAAGGAAATTGAAAAGGCTAAGGGGACTCACCAAGGGAACACTACCGAACTAGGGAAGGTGACGCGAGCTGAGGACCTTGGACGCAAGCTCAAGAAACGATCGTTGAATATTGACAAAGGAAAAAGTGACCAGGGCCCCCACTATTTATAGCCGTTGTACCCGCACATCAACGATCAAGATCAAAGCCATCCAACGGCTCTCAGGAAAATCGGATGCACGACCCCCGAGGTGAAATCAGTTTAACACGAACTTTTGACGTCCGAAAGCTGATAAATCGTTTGATGTCCGCGCGTGAGCAGTACGCGACCCGGGTTGACTCTGGTCGAGCCACGCTAACCCTGGTTGAGACGGGAACATAGGCGGGTCAGACCGCACTAACCCTGGTTGACCTGGCAGGAACCCCAGCTCGACATAGTGACATAGCAACAGCCAAATTCCAAGAAGAGGCCCGAGCTTCCCGAGCTCCCCAAAAGGAACCCACACTTCTCGAGAGGTGAAAACCGAGCTCTCCCTAAAAATCCCGAGGCTAACAAGGAAACCCGCAAGGGGCAAAGCCCAGACTAGCCCACCTCGGGTCAGTCTGGGCCACACCCCGGCACCTCGGGACAGTGGGCCATACTCTCATCCGAACTCAAGACTTCACCTCGCGCACCACTCCAGCACCTCGGGCTCCAGCTCGTGCGACTGTAAAAAACCGTACCTAACAGAGGTCCGTGCTCTGAGGCAGCGCGCCTAACTGGTCAGGATCTGACAGATGATAATCACACTATAATGGCCACCTGCTACCGCCATCTCAGTTGTTGCAGGGACAGCCCTGACAGAGAGGACAATGGCGGTTATGTCTGCCCCCTTACAGAGGCGGTTACACCTGAACTGGCAGAAGCTTGGGAGTGAGTGCACCAGGTGCTTATAAAAGACCTTCTTCCCCCAAGAAAATAGGTATGCGATATGTGTGCTTTCTGGTCTTGAAATCCCTTATTTTCCTTGCCTTCTCATGACTATTAACTTGAGCTTTGGAGTATTCCCACCGGGTTCCTCCCCGAAAATCTCTTATTCCTTCCTTGTTTCAGGCATCTTCAGCACCGTCAGAGGCAAGGTTACCGGCTGCTAAGACCGACCGGATCGTGCATCATCACTTTCATATCAGCCTCTCCATGGACATCAAAACTTATGTCGGCCTTTACTAGATCAAACAAAACCTGCAAGAACCCCGGGCAAGGTTAGTTATTACTTGTCTTATCAGCCCGGGTACAAGCTTCTACAAGGCTTTCCTTACAAAGTCCCAACCTGGAAGAGTTAATACTTTTTCCTCGCATTGTTCGGTGGGTGGCCCTTCTCGACGCACTGGAGAGAGGGAGTGAAGAACGTTAGGGAGGAATTGAGCGAACAGGTGCAGGCCAAGATGCGGAATCTAGTAAACTGCCAACTAAATCTGAACAACTTCTTAGCTGAGGAGAAACTAATCCAGGCCGGGCTGAGTCCTCTGTGTAGGCTATCGTCTCAAGTTTGGGTATTTGTTTTCTTTACTTTGTGTTAACTTGACTAACTCTCGAGCTTCTTGTACAGGAGACATGTTGGGCATTTCAACTTTGAGATTCCTTCAAAACATGAGGAAGAGGAAGAAAAGGAAGGTATCTCACAAGGACGCACCTCGAGCATTAACTCTTGAGTTTGCTACGCTAGCTACTACTGAGGAAGTCCTAGTAGTCGACCTGGTTGGAGAAGATCAAGCGAAGAGACCATCAAATGAGACCGATGTGGCCCAATCATCTGAGGCATGCCCTCTACAACCCAGGGGCCCAACAGCAGAGCACGCACCTGAGGAGAGGTAGTCCATCATGGACTTCAGGACTACCCTTATCAAAACCAAGGAGGCCATCTTCCCCAATGAGTTTTCCAACCTCTCTAAGTTGTGATCTAGCGAGCTCGGTGCCAAATCCATGCTCTTCCTCATGATGGTAAGCTTCTAACTTTCTCGCTATGCAGACGAACACTGAGGTTCCCGGCCTCTTTGTACTTAGCTTATTCTTTGTTGTGCAGATGAACACCATGGTCCACTCCCTTGTCAAGCAGTCTAAGCGGCATCTGACAAGGGATGACAGTGCCAAGGCAGCGGCGAGTGAGTATTAGTCTCTGGTGGAGCAAGCTGTTAGCATCATCGGCAAGTTGAAGGATGAGTTGATGAACGAGAGGAAACACAATGGAGAGCAGGAGCTTCACATTGAGAAGCTCAAAAAGGAGCTTCAAGAGAAGGATGCTCACCTCGTTGAATGTGAGGTCCAATTTCTCGACAAGGTCCAAGCTTCTAAGGCCCGTGCCATCAAAGAGTTCAAGGTCTCAGCAAGCTATTTACAAGAAAGGGAGAAGTTCGACACCACTTGAAGGATGAACTGATGAACGAGAGTAACCACAATGGAGAGCTGGAGCTTCATGTTGAGAGGCTCAAAAAGGAGCTTCAGGAGGAGGATGCTCACCTCGTTGAACGCGAGGTCCAATTTCTCAACGAGGTCCAAGCTTCCAAGGCCCGTGCTGTCGAAGAGTTCAAGGTCTCGCCAAGCTATCTACAGGAAAGGGAGAAGTTTGGCACCGTGGCTTTCCGTCATGGCTTTAAACTCTACCAGATGTCGTTGAGGTCCGTTTACCCTGAAATCGACCTTATGCCCATCAAGTCCTCGGCCTGTACCAATGAGATGTCAGATCAAGTCGATTTAGAGCCAGATTCCGAGGACGAGGAAGACAGGGCCGACGAGGATGCTGCTGGAGAGGATGCCACCGAGGAAGAAGCTGTCGACGTTGTTGGAGATGGGGACGAGGAGCCCTAGAATGTCTAAATCCTTTTGCCTCTTTTCTTGGACCCCCTTGTGAATATGTAAAGTGTCGAACCTTTGAGCTTAGTATAAAAGAACTATCCTTTTTCTTCTTTTTTTGACGGCAATGTAATCTTTTATTTACCTTCATTGAAGTAAACTTTTTGCACACCTTGTGTCTTTCTTCTTTAGAACTTCTCTTGAACTTGAAACAAAGGTATTCTAAGTATGGGATTAACCCGAGGTGCCTAGGTGCCAAAGCGACTAGGCATAGTATGGGATTAACCTGAATTGCCTATATGTCGAAGCGATTAGGGATATCGAACTGCCGACGTCATTGCCGAATCGTCATAGGGGGCCTTTAGGCTAAAAGCGACTTGGCATCGCCTTCGAAGTGTAATTTAGCCAGGCTGGCTTGACCAAGTCGCCGAGGCGGGTGGTCTTTTATACTTAGCAAAATTTTTAAGCAATTGCTGGAGTTGAGGATGCTGGACTCCCAAGCTTATAGGTAGAGTACCTCCTTAAATTATCTACGTTCTAGGCACGGGGCACCTGCCTCCCATCTACCATCTTGAGTTCGTATGTTCCTTCACCAATCACCCTTAGTACTCCATGGGGACCTTCCTAGTTCGGTTCTATCTTACCTACACCGGGCTTAGGTACCATAACTTTCTAAAGTACTAGGTCGCCAACTCGAAAGTGGAATCTTTTGATTCGGGCATAGCTACCAACTCGGAAGTGGGGTCTCTTAACTTGGGCATTATAGTATCGAGCTACCTGTTGCTTGTAGGTCGCAGTCCATATGTAGACAAGGCCTCAAACTTCTTCCACTAGGTTGAGGTTAGTAGTGCCTCAGACAAAGCTATAGAAAAATGGCTCATCCGTCATGAAACCAAGATGTAGGCTCACCGCCCACAACTCACTGAAATGAACAACAACTGATGTCCATCAGGAAGCATGGTACTCCCCCACTCAAACCACCACAATATGCCTTCCATGTAATGGCTCATGTGTCTGCCCCCGCATGAGCACAGCAACCAATGCATCTGCCCCCACAAGGGCATTGTTTTGGGGCCATTGGAATGGGGACACGAAAGAATGGCCTCTTGCCAGGCCTGATATGAATTCTTGCTTGAACTCGAGTGGAAGTGCCTAGCAACCGCACCCATGATGTGCTGCTTGTCGAGATGACCGCTTCAATTGGCTCTGTGTGCTTTCGCTCTGAAACCAACTGTCATGGGGGTAGTTCTGCAGCGGAAGAAACATGTGCGGCGTCCAAGACAAGGCAGGCCAGGACAAGCCTGACGTGTGCTTAGGGCTAGGAGTTGCCCAATGAGATGGCTCCACCAAGGTTAGTAGCATTGGATCATGACCTCAAGTCGCATGGCCGGGGCTCTCAGATGGCTCTTGCGAGTCCATTGGAGGCGCCTCTTACGTGCTAAAGGGGGAAGGCCATGATGTGAGGCGACTTGGCGCCGATGTGAAGGGTCTCCTATACGCCGATGATGTAGGCACATGAGTGCCGATGATGATAAGCAACCGCTTGGGTCGGAACACACCCGTACGCTATGGGCAACGGGATAGCTCATTCAGCTTAGGCAAGGGGTTGGCATGCTGAAGGGCCATGCTTGAGCTAGGCCCGCATGTCAAGCCTCCCTTGAGTGTCGGTGGCGCAGTGCCGGTCCATGCACTATCCCCATGAGCATGTGTGCGCCCATGAGGAATCCTAGTAGCCATGCTAGCCATTAACTAGGACCGCCCCGCAAGGGATGTTGGTCTAAGAGTGCCTAGGTTAGGCACCCAAGGAGGTCGACCACCCCTCCTCAAAGAATACGTTAAGCTTTTGGCAGTCTGCTTGAAGATAACATCACTTTTCCCAAAAATCTTACAGGCGAAAATGACAATGGTGTCCCTTAACATAAGCCCACCAAGCGTAGGCAAGGCTAAGCCTGTGTTAAACCGTGACAGGCTACCCCACTCAATCCATTGTCATCCTCGACAATGGCTCTTCTTGTGAATGGGCGTACGTGTCCCGTGCCATCCACTTTTGTGCCAGTTCCTGGGCTCACCTGGCCAACCCGGGTCTTGCCTATATTGGTGTCCATTTATGGGGACGGAACCATTTCACCATGCCGGTCTACTTGGACTTCACCCCTTGTGTTGAGGTTACTCAAACCGCGCAATGGCTATGCCATTGAAATGTGTGAGAAAGGCCCTCGAAGAAATTGGATGCGTTGCTTCGCGAAGGTCCGCCCCATGTATCTCTTTACCTCAAGGCTCGACCGTCTTCGTGGTAGCTTTTCGGTGGTGCTATCGAACACGATGTGATGGGTCTACTCCTACTGTTGATGTGTGTCCTAGGTGTACCTTTTCACCATGCTAGCCTGCAAACTTCACCTCGTTGTGTTCGGGTTACTCAAACCTAGTCATGGCTTATGCTCTTTTGGCCCTCGAAACTACACTTCACTTCGCCGATTCGAGCTACATCTTCGCTCCGAGGGGGCCCCAATATGTGATGCCTCAAGGAGATCTGACCAAGTAGTGCACGAGCATGGCAACTTTTTCCCATGATATCTTCTTGACTGTTATTCAAAAGGTCCAATATAATGAATGTAATTGGACCTTTTGAGGCAACTATAGGTATTGGGAGGTAATTCTGATTTATGTATTATTTATTTATTATTTATATTTTATATTTATAAATTAATATTATTTTATTATATTATTATATTTTATTATAATTATTATTTATTTATTTATTAATATATATAATATATTATATTATTTTTAATAATTATAACCCAATGTGAGTTTTTCTATTTTGACTTGCTCCCCCGTCGTGATCGAATGAGAATGGATAAGAGGCTCGTGGGATTGACGTGACGGGGTAGGGATGGCTATATTTCTGGGAGCGAACTCCAATTTTGGTTTAATATTACATCCCAATAGGGGACGACCATACTTGTTCAATTTATCTCTCTCAACTTGGATACCATGAGGTGGGCCTTGGAAAGTTTTAGAATAAGCAGGAGGGAGTTGTTGCTGCGTTTGCCCCCGCATGAGCATAGCAACCAATGCGTTTGCCCCTACAAGGGTGCTGTTTTGGGGTCATTGGAATGGGGACACGAATGAATGGCCTCTTTCCAAGCTTGATATGAATTCTTGCTTGAACCCGAGTGGAAGTGCCTAGGGACCGCACCCCACGATGTGCTGCTTGTCGAGATGACCGCTTCAACTGGCTCTGTGTGCTTTCGCTTTGATACCAATTGTAACGGGGCTAGTTCTGCAGCGGAAGAAACCCGTGCGGCGTCCAGGCCAAGGCAAGCCAGGACAAGCCTAATGTGTGCTTAGGGCTAGGAGTTTCCCGATGAGATGGCTCCACCAAGGTCAGTAGCACTAGATCATGACCTCAAGTCACATGGCCGGGGCTCTCGGCTGGCTCTTGCCGGTCCATGGGAGGCGCCTCTTACGTGCTAAAGGGGGAAGGCCATGATGTGAGGCGACTTGGCGCCGATGTGAAGGGTCTCATGTATGCCAATAATGTAGGCACATGAGTGTTGATGATGATAGGCAACCGCTTGGGTCAGAACACACCCATGCGCTATGGACAATGGGATAGCTCATTCAGCTTAGGCAAGGGGCTAGTGTGGTGAAGGGTCATGCTTGAGACAGGCCCGCATGCCAAGCCTCCCTTGAGTGTTAGTGGCGAAGTGTCGGTCCATGCACTGTCCCCATGAGCATGTGTGCGCCCATGAGGAACCCTGGTAGCCATGGTAGCCATTAACCAGGGCCGCCCCGCAAGGGATGTTGGTCTAGGAGTGCCAGGGTTAAGCCCCCAAGGAGGTCGACCACCCCTCCTCAAAGAGTATGTTAAGCTTTTGGTGGTCTGCTTGAAAATAACATCACTTTTCCCAAAAATCTTACAGGTGAAAATGACGATGGTGTCCCTTAATATAAGCCCGCCAAGCGTAGGCAAGGCTAAGCCTATGTCAGACCGTAACACTTAGGTGTCCTCCACAGAGATCCTCGTAAATCTCGTGTAGCACCTGGCTTTCCTCTGAAGGACGCAAGCAGCACAGGTAGGGGAGCGTAAAAGACCTCTTGTACAGTTGCTTGCCAGTGATGACGTAGCGAGTTGACTGACACTCTACCCTCCAAGCTGCATTGGGGTTTGCTAAGGGGGTCCTGTGGTGCAAATAATCGACGAGCAGATCTATCCAGCTCGGTTCTGCTTCCAGAACAGATGCGACTTCTTCCACCACCTTCTTTATGCTAGGTCATGGTAAGTCTTCGACGTAGATTGTTATCTTGTGACATCGGTTGCACTCACCAGCTTTGAAAGTGCGTTGGCCTTTACATTCTCAGTCCTCGGTATTTGTTGAATATACCAGGAGTGGAACTCGGGCTGGAGCTCTCTCACCTTGGCCAAATAGGTCGTCGACATGGCGGGCTCCCAGGCCTCGTACTACTCATTCACCTGGTTTACGACCAGATGAGAGTCGTTGCATACCACAGCATGCTTAGGACCGACCTCCTTTGCCAAAGTCAACCTGGCCATGAGTGCCTCATACTTCGCTTCATTGTTTGACGCTTCGAATGCAAACTGGAGGGCGTACTCCAGCTTCACATCGCTAGGCCCGTAAAGTATCAGCTCAACTCTGCCTCCACACTGGTTAGACAAGCCATCGACGTGGAGGATCCAGGGCTCCTCATTCCAAGCCGGGACCTCCCTGGATGGGATGGGCGTCATGCTAGTTGACACTTTCGACGTGCTAATTAGCTCAGGCACCCCAAGGGTCAGCGTGCTGAACGTACATTCGATGACAATGTCTACCAAGATCTGCACCTTGATTGCTGGGCGCGTCTCAAACCAGATGTCATACTCGTTCAACTTAATTGCCCACTTTGTCAACCTTCTCGAGACCTCGGGCTTCTAAAAAACATGCCCCAGAGGTCGATCAGTTAGGATTACGACAGTATGGGCTTGGAAGTTGGGGCACAACTTCCGGGATGCCAAGACTAAGGTAAAGGCTAGCTTCTCTATGTCGGGGTACTTGGTCTCAACAACTCGTGCCCCGAGGTCACATCTACCAGGCGGTCTATTCTGGGGAGTGAGAAACTGTCCTTTGGGCAGGCTCTATTGAGGTTGGTGTACTCGATGCACATGCACCACTTGTCGTTTGCTTTTCTTTACGAGCATTGAGTTGGCCACCCAACTCAAATACTAGACCTTTCTAACAAAGTCTGTTGCGAGAAGCTTCCCGATCTCCTCATCTACTATCCTCCACCTCTCTAAGGGCAAGGTTCTTTTTCCTTTGTCTAACTTATCTAACTAAAGGGTCCACATTAAGTCTATGAGTAATTATAGATGGGTCTATGCGGGCATTTTTGCTGCTGACCATGCAAAAACATCTAAATTTTTAAGTAAAAAAATTACTAGTTGCAACCGAAGTGGTTTTGCTAGGTGAGCTCCGATCTGGACCGTCTTCTCAGGCTCAGTGTTTGAGACCTGGACCAAGACAGCATCATCCATTGGGCGAGCTCGCTCGTTAGTGTTCTCGGGGGGTGGCTTTAACTCGACGTTGTCTGCTAGTTTTCCCTTGCCCTTCAATTTCGAGACGTAGCACTTGTGCGACTCCACCAGGTTGACACCACCACCCATAGTTCATGCAGGATGGCTGACATAGTATGGCATTATAGGGGGACAGGGTCGCGACCACCAGGAAGTTGTGCTCAAAGCAAACTTAGATAGGCTCTGAGTTTGCTGTAACTGGCACCTTCATTCGACCTAGGGGCCTTACCACAACTACACTGAAGTCGATGACTGGGACGTCGGCAGGCTGCAAGTCTTTCCTCTCCAGCTGCATCTTCTCAAAAGCATCTAAGAAAAGCATGTCGACCGAGCTTTCGAAGTTGACCAAAATCCACTTTACCTCAAAGTCGTTGATTACTATCTTGACAATGAGAAAGTTGTCGTGCGGATACTAGATCCCACGAGCCTCATCCTTAGTGAAGTATATGGCTTCCTCCACTCAAGGACGCTCCAGCGGATTCTCGTCCTCGTGCTCAAGCTCCCGGACCGAGTTCCTCCTTGTTGCACTAGTACAACCTACCATGATCGAGCCTCCGGTGATAATGTTGATCACCCCGCGAATAGGCCACTTCGGTGGTGGTGGATCCCAAGGTGGTTGATCCCTATCCTGGTTCATGCTTGATTCTGGCACTTCTCTTGGCTGGTCCGCAGGTCAGTTTCGGTTGTCGCACTTGATGAATTGCTTCAGGTAGCTGCAACGGATCAATTCCTCGATCTCATCTTTTAGGTTTCTGCAATTCTTTGTATCGTGGCCTATGTCACGATGGAAGTGACAATACTTGTTTGGGTTACAGTTGGCGAGGTCGCCTCTCATCCTGGGTGGCCATCTCACGTACTCGGTCGTCTTTATTTGCATCAAAATTTCTCCCATCTTTGCATTTAGGGCAATGTAGCTCCAGTTCTGGACTGGAGGAGTTCTAGAACGCCAGCCTGATCTGGAAATCCGATGGGGGGACCTGCTTCTTCTTCTTGGTGACCTGCTTCGCTTGCTGCGGGGTGACCAACTACTATTCGGCGACTTGCTTTTATGTCGTTGCTTGTTGCTCCCCCTTCTTCTTCAGCTCACTTCCTCTTACCAGTTAGCTCTAACCGAGATCCTAGCGCCCCATTCGCCTTTGTAAACTTTTCGGCTTGGTGGAGGAACTCCTCCATAGTGGATGAAGGGTTCAACTCTACTTCCCAGCGTAAGTCAAGGTGGCGGACACCATTGACTGCTATAGTGAGTTGGACTGTTGGGTCAAGGTTTGGAATTTGGAGGCACTCCAAGTTAAACCTTTTAATGTAGTCTCGGAATGTCTCATTTGGTCATTAGACGACATTTAATGGGCATGTCGCTGATTTGGGGCACCTCTTGCTAGTAGTGAAGTGCATTGTGAAGAGATCTGCAAACTGGTTCCAACTCTTTATCAAGCCCGTAGCCAATCCCGAGTACCACATCTGAGTTGTGCCTCGAAAAGTCATCGGGAAAGCCATGCAGAGGCTCACATCATTTGCCCCATGAAGCTGCATGAGGGCCTAGAAGCTGTCAATGTGGTCGACGGGTATGTTGTGTTGTCGTATGACTCTAGGCTTGGGGCTTTAAAATCCTTAGGTCGTGTGGCCGTAAGGATCTCGAGTGCTAGTGGAGATGTAAGGGTCACTTGAGATGCTGCTGGTTGTTCTACGACCTGGATTACCTCTCCTTTTCTGTCTGCCTCCTCGTTGTTGGTGGGAGCAAGGTGGCTTCTCCCAGTGTGGTGGCGTGCACATCGGCAACGCCTTCTCCTCGACACCTCGATTGTGTTGTTGCCTTCGATTCCGATAGGTGTCGTGGCTCTAATGTGTTCTTCAACCAGGACCTGATTCCAATCATCAGTGCAACAAGGTGGATTTGGTACCTGGTCCTGGTTTCTGTTGCCGGGCTATTGAACGTTGGGCTGCTGGTTCTACTGTTGTTGTTGGGGTTTCTGTTGTTGCGACTGCTACTACATCAGGGCGACAAGCCTTTCCTCCTGTGTTCGCATCTAGAGGTTCATACCACGGACTTACTACACCAATTCATGGAACTAGCGCACATCGATCCCAATGGGAACCACTGATGGCTCAACCAGAGGGAGAGGCACATTCACCTGGTGCAGAGGGAAGGCTGGGTTTGGCATTGCTGCCACGCCAGGCAAAGTCAAAGGCACTGTGAACTGCCCAATGGTTACAGAGGGGACTTCACGATGTACTCCGGGCTGCTCTTGCCCCCTATGACCTAGTTGTTGTTGTTATTGTTGTTGGCGAGTTGGTTGTTGCTTGAGGAAGTCATTGGAACAGTAAAAGTAGCAAGGAAGTGATAATTACGGCTTTTTGTTGTGTTCCCATAGGCAGCGCCAATTGATGATTCGCGATCTGATTGCTTCCTGTTAGAAGGCAGCTCGAACGTCGGATGCTTTACCCGGTGTGGTCTCTCTAATGCTTAAGTTAGTGATGGAGATTTAGAGAGAGATGATAGCTTGAAAGTATGAGGATGCAAGAGCTAAATCGCACGTACCTTGTGACGTCGGAGGCAAGGCCTTTATATAAGCAAGCTGTCGTGGGCCTCACGATGTGTGTTCGAGATCACTGGCCCGTCAAACCTAGAGTTAGCTTTGCACCCGATGATGGACTCTGAGTAAGCTGATAAGGCTTATTCAGGTCCGTCCGAATAGGGTGGGTGAAGATAAGATTCGTTAACGTACACCATGATCCCGAAGAGATCGGAGATAGCTAACTTTCTTCTAGAAGGAGGCTACGTGGCACCTCGACAAGTCGGAGGATGTAGCTAGGGGTGTAAACAAATCAAATTCGATTCGAATCAGGCAATATCCGAATTCGAATCCGATTAAAAAATCTGATATCCGAATTTGATTCGATATCTGACGGATATCGAAAATTAATATCCGAATTTGAATCTGATTAAATATTCGATTACATTCGAATTTGATTAATTAATTATTTTAGATAATTAATAAATATATAAAATAAATATTTTATTGATATAAATTATATAAATATATAAATTATTTATATAACTTAATTGTTGTATATATAGACTATATAAAATATTTTATATATTATAGATAAGAATTAAATAATCGGTCAAATTCGGATGTTTATCGAATCCAATCAGGTCATATCCGAATTCGAATTCAATTAACTATTCGATATGAATAGGATATCCGAATTCGATCGATTAGATATTTGAATTATATGCATTCGATTTGATTATGTCGGATATTGAATTCAAAATCTGATTTTCAAATACCGTTGACACCCTTAGATGTAGTGAGCTATTCGAGCCTCGGTCTAGCTGGATGACCCAAGGTTCCCAAGGTGACTAGGACCGTTAAGGTGTTCAAGGTTGCTAAAGTATTGCCATATCATTTTGTTGCACCACGTGTCATAATATCATTGTGTCAAATTATCCCTCATCAACGCCCAATGACCTAATTAGTGTTTTGAAACACATTTTGATTTTGTCAAATGCTATATCAATTGAGATTGAGCTCTTCTTTTCTTCTTCCCTTCCTTATATATAGTTGTACGACCATACGACACCGTCTTGACTCGTATGAAATGAAAAATTGATGAAACCGCATACCGGACAATGGACCCCACCAAAGATATGCGAGAATAGACCTGGCAATTGGGTTGCGTGGGTCGGGTCTTCGGGCTTATTTCCAATTTGGTTGAATTGTCAAATGTTAGACCCTAATCGTAAATGTTCGATTTAGGGACTCATGGGTCAATTCCGATTATTTCGAAATGTAGTTAATATTTAAAAAATAAAGAAAAAATATATAAAAATTGCCAAAATTAAAGGAATTAACTTTAAAGTTTTAAATATAAAATAAAAAATAAACTTAAACATTTAATAATTCAAAGAATAAACAATAAAGACTAAATAATAAAAATTAAAGAATGAAAACTTCTAACAATACATATATAATCCCAATTAGACATAACAATCGAATTAACAGGTTGTAATTCTAATAGCTAAATATAATACCCTAACCCTATTTTTTGGATTGGGTTCACGGGCCCAAGAATTGTATTATTTAAATTTTGAGAAGATACTCAAAACCAAAACGTCCTAACTCTTAGGTGGGTTGTTAGCCTAATACCTAACCCCATTTTGAATTTATTATAATTATTTATTAATTACTGTTGATAATTATAATTTAGGATAAATTACAAAGACCCCCTGTACTATGGGGTCTTTAACAAAAACTCCCTGTACTTTGTTTTGGACAAAGACCCCTTCTGTTAGCCTTCTGTCCAAAAAAATTATTACAATATTTTTTAATTCTCATACTATCCTTATAATTAACTATTCGAACAATAAAAATACTGTTAATTCTCCAACCTTAGAATTCACTAACAGCAGCGGTGGTACTGGTGGATGTATACAAGATAAGTAATAACATTAAAAAATATGTAACTCAGACATCAACAAAACGCACATAAAATGATTTTTCATCAAACATATAAAGTAACAGACGTTATGCAATCAAGGGCTCTGACGTAGTGGGATCTCTGAAATTTTACGACCCCTGAAAGATTCTTGTATAAGAAAAACCCATCTCAAAGCCATGGACGGGTGAGCAAAAACCGTAAATCAAGGGGTCTTTTATTTTGTAAGAAACTGTAAATAAACTTGAACCCTCCCAAACCAATAAAAAACTGAAGAATAAAAGAAAGAAAGGTAAAAATACGAAAAAAAATACACGAGAAATTCGATACGGAAAATAACAAAGAAAATATGAAAAAAAAAATAGAAGATTAGATCCAGAAAGTAAAACAGAGTGGCAAATCCAAGCAAAACAAAGCACAAGGAACCATAGGTGCAATGCAAACGATGGAAGCTTTAGAACTCCAACGACAAATCCATACAAAACTGTGAAGAAGAAGAAGACCCTTAAACAAAATAATAAATTCATATTACAAAAGAAACACATATAGACAGAGAACAAGGATACGCTTCTCGGGCTGTGTTTTCGCAGCCATAGGATCACACCAGAAATCCCCAATGAAGAATCCTTGATTTTTTCCCTCCAGTTCGAAAGACAGCTGAGACAGATCTACGAGACCTCCCCGAAATCCGCTCTTAGAGGTCAAAAACCGCCTCCAAAACAACCTAATCTGGAACAGAACCAAGATCTTCCTATGCGAATAGATCGGCCGAGAACCCGCTTCAAATCCGGAACCAAGATCCTCCTATGCGAATAGATTGCCCTTTTAATTTGTGCATTGAATCATCTCGGATGTATAGAAGGATTGTCGAAACCCCTTGGTTCAACTGGAACCCGAAACTGGTCGCGAGTGTCATTGCTTATCTGGATGAGCACGGACAGCCTGAAGAAGCCGAAGCCCTGATTTTCGAATCCGTCCAGAAACTAAGGTTTCAGGAGTGAGATGTCGCTCTCTTCTAATTCCTAATCTAAACGGAGATCAAGGATTAAAACAAAGTACAAGGGATTACGGAAGGTGAGGGGAAGATGAAAGACTGTTTTTCTTGTTCGAATAGTTATTATAAGGGTAGTATGGAGATTAAAAAATATTGTAACGACTTTTTTGAATGAAAGGTCAAGGGAAGGGGTTTTGGGGGTCTTTTTAATTTATTATAATTGTCCTAACTCTTAAGCCGACCTGTTTAATATGAACAATCAATCATGAAGTAGCGATACATTAATCAATATGCTCTCTTTTTTATGCAATACATTTTTCTTTTTATTTTTTCTTGAAAAAAAATCATTTTAACGACAATTTACGAGAAACTACTGAAAAATGAAAGTCAAACAAAGCCAATTTCTTACAACTGAAACTTTTCCACCCTATTTCTCTCAAAGAAAACAACTTTTCCACCTATAGGTTACGAACTCACGATGAGGGCGAGGGCTTTGGGTTGGAAGAAGAAAGACTATAAAATGGTCACGTCGTCGCTAGTATTAATGGCGCGAATTCTTCACCGTTAAATGAGACGTTCTCTTTTTATTAGGGGAAAAAGGTGTTTAGTGACTTAGTGACTACGGAGGACTACGGACTTCGTCTTCTCACTGTCATGCCTCGGCAGTCAATTTTCCCCTCCCCCTTTTTTCCTCTTACATAGTTTGTCTAATTATATATCCTATAATCACACAACAATCAATGAGTGTCTATCACTCTTGCTTTTCCCTCTTTTTTCGAAGAAGGGTAAACTACGCAGTTCGCCTTTGCTTGCCCACCAAACCTTCTTTCTTCCTCGCCAAATATCCTGCCGGAATCCGACACTTTCATTGACGGAAAATTCTTTCTCAGTCATCTGTTCGTTGGGGTCAATCGACTTGCTTGTAGCCTTATATTATTCTTTAGTACACTATACACATCTATGTATCAATCTTTATGGAAGATTACATAAGCAGCTAAGATGAAGACTATTAGGGTAAGAGGTATTCTTGGATTTTTATTTCTGGAGTAGTCATCTTATCGAATTATCATGGCTCTCTCTCTCTCTCTCTCTCTCTCTCTCTCAAGTTCTACTGAGTAGGAGATGCGTTCTAATTGAAAAAAATAAAAAATAAAAAAAAGGCCAGTGCTTGCTATGAATTCGATTTCATGCGGACAATAAATTAAAATTGTTATTTTTTTTATGATTTTGCGGAGATTAACAATGGTGTATTTAAGAATTTCTAACTGAAGTAGTGCCAAATTTTGGTTGTTATATCATCAAACAAATTTTCCTTTAAGTGAAAGATCATAAAAAGAACTGAACGAAAGTCAACCATCATTAATTGTTTGATGGGTTCTTTCAATTGCCATAGACATTTTATCATTTCATCAATAGGCATTTTGTTTGTCCCCCAGTTGTAACTCAAAGATGAAGGGTCATACTCAGATAAACCCGCATTTCCATGAAGGTTTTCCATTGCACCAAGTAATGGCCCCGCCCGTACCTAGAAAAACTTGGGTAGGAAGTAGAAATACTTAATGATCAGAACTGTGGTAGTTCCAGCCATAAGCTATGAAAAGCTTCACCTTTTTTTTTAGTCTGTATCCATAAACTAGGAGACGAGATGGTGGGGTCCCAATATCAAATTGTAGGATGTAATGTAGAAGTAGAACGCTTGCATTTCCAATTTCCATATGTTGTTCAGTTGTTGTGAAAAGAAATGAAGACTACATGCTAGCAGTGTATCTCTCGGATCTTAAAAACAAAGAAGAAAATGCAAATAGCAGTGTATCTCTCGGATCTTAACCCAGGGGAAAGCAGAAGCGAGGCGGTTGTTTTCAACAAGAAAAGCATAGGTACTCTAGTTTCCTCCACCCACGGTAAGATCTCCCGTCGCTCGGGAACTCGGGTAAGACTCCCCCGCTCTTTCTAGCATTGCCATTGCGATCCTGGTATACCTTCTCTAAATCCTTTTTACGTTCTTGGTTTAACCGCTGATCGTTTTCTTCAGCAACTCTGTTTCCCCAGATTTCTTCTCTCACTCTTCCTTTGATCCGTAAACTCAAGGTTTCTCCCTTCAGTAGTCTAGCTTTGTTTTTATTTTACTTTAGTTTTTTCTGAAATCCTGTTAGAATTAATTAGCTTTGTCGCTGCTCCTTAGATTTTCTTTATCTGTTACTGTGCTTTTTGCTATATTCTTATGTTGTTGGTGCTGAGAGCCTATACAATGGAATAACCATAGGCATGCCACTAAGAGTTGCAGTTTGGAAAATAGATGGGAAAAACTGTTCTTTCCAAAAAGAGTATGACCATTCATAACAAAAAATCGGTAAGAAACGATAAGACTGATAAGACTGGAGGGACATTAGACTCCACACCATTTGAAACTGATTTAAGTTTCAGACCCTAGAGAAATGGATCTCTAGGAAGGCAATTAAACATTTACTTCGAAAACCCAAAATTCACAAAGGAAAAAAGAATCAAGGAAAGAAAGAAAGAAGGGGAAACTCTGACAAATGATATGGACAAAGTGGATCGAACAATGAGAACAACTGATTCAAATTTCAAACAAAAAAAAACTACCATTATGAGATGCCAATCTCTGAAAATAGGAAAAAAGCAAGTGGAGCTTAAAGGGAGCCAATTAAGAATGATAAGAAAACTCAGGTTGAACTCTCAAAAGAACCTATTGAAAATTACAAACAAGTAAAGATCCCTCGTAGCCTTGAAACTCAGAACCGGATCTGGAAGAAGATTGATGTCAAATCAGGATTTACTAGTGAAACAAAGTTACTGATCAACCTCAAGACATAAGAGCAATTGAGAAAAGCAATGTAGCCAAAAAGGAACCAATGGAGAAAGATACTGAGGATAAAGTGGAGAAGAAAATTGAGGCAAGAGAAGTGGAGAGCAGTAATGAAGCCAAAGAGCTGGAGTCTACAAGTAAAAGAAATTTAATTAAAGTAGATGTTAGCATTGCTGCAGAAGCCTGTAGGTCAAAATGAAAGGAAATAGGATATGATTACCCCAAGAGTTTTGAAACGACCAGTAGATTTGAAATGAGTAAAAGTCGTGAAACAAGTGGAAGAAACTCAACAAACTCAGAGCCAGGAAATACTAGCAATTTTAAGATTGATTCAACCAGAAAAATGGAGGTGACTGATGACCTTTTGCCAATTGTAGAAGAAGACAAGAACTCCTCACTGAAAGAGGAACGAAAAGATGAAAAAAGAAAAGAAAGGAAGAGGAAGATTGAAAATCGAATAAATGCATTAACAAAGGAGGAGGGAAGCAAGAGTTTGATTAAGGTAAAAAGTGATGACTGGTCTGACACTGAATGGAGGTTGGATGACTCAGGTCACAGTACAAGTGGATGAAGAATGACCCAACAAAACCTTTGGATCAAGACCAGAAGTCAGTTGGAAGTGCGCAAAGGAGGTTAACTTAGACCTGCATTGACCAGTGAGTGAGAGCAACAAGTGGAACCTTTGCCTCCAAGCAAAGGTCCTCAATGAAATAGTACACATCGAAACAATCACTGTCAAAGCAAAAGATGTGTGGCAAATCACTGGATGACTATAACTATGATAAGTATTGGTAATGGTTATTTTCTCATTTCCTTTGCTTCAGAGGAAGATCTTAATAGTGTGCTTAAGTCTGAACCCTGGTTCATTAATGGCAAATACTTAGTTTTGGCAAAACGGGTGTCGGGCTTTAATTTCTTTCTAGCTAAGGTCACTCAAACTGACTTGTGGATAAAAATCCTAGGACTCCACTTGGAATTCCGGGAAGAGGAATATCTACAAATCATACTGAGAGAAGTTGGATCAGTCATGAAATTGGATGAAAATACACAGAACTCTGGCCAGAACTATTTTTCCTAGGATTTGTGTGCGAGTGGACCTGGAACGACCCTTCATTTTGGAAATCCCTGTTACAGTTGGAGGTGTCCAACATGTATACAACATTTTCTACGAGAATGTGTACAATCTTTGTATTGGGTGTGGACGTCTTGGACACAAGGATCCTCCGTGCTCTTTCAACAAGAAAAAAGCAAACCAATCTATTGCAGATGGGTGGACTGTTGTTAGAAAAAAGGATCAAAAAATTAGCCACTAAGCCAAGGGTTTTTAATATGAACCTGGAATGGAACAAGGCTAAAGAAGCTAGAGGTACAAGATATATTTCAAACCGCTTAAGCTCCAGAACGTCTTAACAGATGGAACCTATAGTTTTTAAAGTCTTCTAACCACAATGTAAAATCTAAAGAGGTGACCCCAAGATTTATGACAGTTGATCCCTCAAGAAAAGTGGCTAAGTGGGTTCTCAAAGCTGATGTCAGCAAGGAAAACTCATCCAAAGAGCTAGAGAAGTAATGCAGGAGGACAGGTTAAGAATATCTGTTCTAGTGATTTTTATAGCAAAAAACCACCCAAACTGTTTGAGAAATTCAAGAGAAAGAAAGAAAATTGAGTGAAGAAAGAAAAAACAGCTTCCTTAAGCTTGAAGCAATTGAATATCCTCCTTTTTTTTCTTTGAGTAGCAGCTAATAGTGTTCTTATATAGGAGTTCTGTTTTGGCCAGCAACCAATAATATCCTGAAATTACAAAAAAAAACCCTTGTCCCAAAATAGCAAGGAAAACCCAAAAATAACCTTATCTAATATCTATATACCTTGTAAGACTCTTCCTAACAATAATAATCCATTAGAAATCATTAATTGACTAAGAAACAACCTAGGAAATCATCAAAACAAAATTAAAACAAGAAAATAGCTAAATTCAAGCATGGGAATGTTTCACTTTCTTATTCCTTCTAGATTTGTCACATATTTCTTCATAATTAAGTTCTGCAGCCTCTACATGAGTCCTCTCCACTTGAAGTGGACTCACCCTCGAGTCTTGTTTGGAGAAGGGTGGATGGTACTCAAAGAGATCAGCAACATTGAAAGTTCTAGATAATATTCATGGAAGTAGGAAGGTCTACAACATAGGCATTGTTATTAATCTTCTTCACGATCTTGTAGGGTCCAATCTTCTTTGGCTGCAACTTGTTGCATTGCCCTGTAGGGAACCAGTCCTTCCTTAGAAATACCATTCCTTCATCCCCCTTCTTGGAAAAATTTTGGTCACCTATGCTGATCGGCTACTTATACTTGGCATTGACCTCATCTAGTAATAACTCCCAACATTAATAAACTTCGATGCATCCCTAAAATCGGATGGCTCATGTTCCTTCGGTTGCATAGCAAGAGATTACAAAGGACAGGTTCTGATTGCAAAAGTGAGGTGGATTGGCATCTCCTCCATCAGCGTAGCAGAATGCTGGGCAGCAGTTGAAGCTCATAAGATTGCAATCAACAGTGGTTACAACAGCGTATGGATTAAGGTGACTCCAAGATGGCAATTTATTGTCTTTTCCAAAAGGATAAACCACCTTGGCAATGCGGGCAACTAATCCAGGACTGCAAGAAAATGGCAATTGACAGTGGTCTTCATGTAGTTACACTCACACCTGGAGGGAAGGAAATCAAGCAGCTGACTGGCTTGCTAACTAGGAAATCAAAATTAGGTAATTTTTTTCTAGTGGTGTTCCTTGGGCCCTCTCCTACATATGTGCATGGACATATGGGGAAAGGCCATGCTTCGTTAGGCTCTTTTTTTCACTTTGTATAAGAAAGAGCTTCATTTTTTTACAGTAGGTGAGATAATCGGGTGAGTGTTCTGTTATTTGCTAAATTGCATTTTATAGTATCAGTGTCAGATTCTTATCAGTCATCATATCAAATATAGAACATTGTTGTTTAAACATATGGAAACTTCTGAGAAGATTGTGAAGTTTTACAGAAACATTGAAATAATATTAAAGTCTTAACTCATAAAAACAATAGGTTGAGACTAGCAAAGAAATATACTTATAGAAAAGGTAGTCAGGTGGATATATTTGGGATTCCAAAGAGTAGTTGTCAAAATCTGACGATTCACAACTCAAGTCATGAATACCAAGGGATTTGATTCAAATCTTATGTCTGAATCTTTTTTTTTTTTATATATAACTTATGTCTGATTCATGATTCATCAACCTTATGGATTCTCTACTTTGTCATACCTTTGTTGTTTTTTAATATTTTTCATGGGGCTCTTGTTTTAAAATCCTTACTAGAAAAAGGTTTGTTTAAGTTATTTAAGACCTATTTATAGACCTTATATGAGTGTATTTTCTATCATATTGTAGGGTTTTTTTGGTACTATCATATTGTAGGTTAAAGAGCCATTTAATGTGGGTTAATTGGCTTTTAAGTTAATCTTAATTATATCATCTTATGTTCTGGTCAACAAGCAATAAGCCCTGTTTATCATCCACCTATATGGTAGTCCGGATAAAATGGGTACATATAAAAGCTTTTAGTATTTATGTTTTTAATTTGACAAATTATCACAAAATTTGTATTAGACCCTGATTGTGAATCAAATTTAACATCTAGATCTGTTTTTTATTCATTATTTTTATGGACTTAACTTGGGAACTGTTTGGGCCTTTTGCAGGTTATCACAAAAGAATCCCTTTTGATTGCACAGGTAAATTCATCCCATCCATTATTCCTATATTCCTGCAAATGTAATAAGTTCATCATACCATAGGTATTGTTTTTCCACTCTTGTGACTTAATTATATATCTAATGGGTGGTATGAATCCATGTAGAGAGAAGATTTGCAAAGAGTAATGGACTTGCTAACACTGGATGAGCAACATGCACGGAGTCTACTTATTTATTATCACTGGGATATTGAGAAGGTGCTTGCAGTGCTAGTGGAGAAGGGGAAAGACAGGTTGTTTTCTGAAGCTGGTGTAACAGTGGTTGAGCATAAATCCTCATCGCTATCCACTTCTGCAGTAATGTGCTATATTTGCATGGATGACATTCCTGCCAATGATATCACAACAATGGACTGTGGTCATGGCTTCTGCAATAACTGTAAGCAGTCTCCCAAGCTTTTTGCACTCTTTTGAAAAAAAAAAAAAAGAACAAAATTCTGCAAAAGAAGGATTATGATTCCTATCCAAAATCTCGAAAATTTTGAGCCATAATATAGGAAATTATGAAGACATGCATGAATTTACTTGTGTATGTATGCATAAAGGCATTTTGTAGATATATTTAGGTGGGTAATTATGTATATCCTTCTATGTACTGAAACCTGTGCCTCAAGAGACTGGATCTGCTAGTAAGAAAAGAACGCAAGGCACATCACAGTTTTGTGCCACCTGTCCTTAACACATGAGAAACATGTAATTGTGCATATCATTTTTTGAAAACCTCATGTGTTGAGGATAGATAGCACAAAATTGTGATATTTCTAGCATTGTTTGTTACTAGAAGATCCAGACTCTTACGGTCTTACCACAGTTGTTTTCTGCCATGTGCAGTTCTGACATGGTAAACCCAGACTGTTCATTTGAAACTGGACCTCTGATTCATTTTTATGTCTACTTACCTTGTCAATCAGTCATACCTTTCTTACACATGGCAGTGTTGCACTCTAGTCCTAAAACAGATGGACATTAATAATTTTGTGTTCTTAAATTTAGCAAGATGTTATAATGCCATGGCCAGCAGTTATGGTTGATCAGTTGCAACACATCAAAGCCTTTGGATAGAAAGCACCAAATCATGTTTCATCTCAATTTTGAATAACTATGGTTCTGGTTGCGCTAATGTTCATAGATAGATAAGCTAATTAGAAAATCTGCTTTGATTAGTTTCACCAAATCATGTTTCATCCCAAATCTTGTTAAGGATATCCATACAATATAATGAAGAATATTCTATTTTTTGTTTTACTTTGAAACAAGGGAACAAAAAATATCCATACGAATATAAAGATAGATTATTGAATCTTTTTAATGTTTTGGCTTCTGCAAATAGGTTGGACAGAGCATTTCATTGTGAAGATAAACGAGGGTCAGAGTAGGCGTATTAGATGCATGGCACACAAGTGTAATGCTATCTGTGATGAAGCTGTAATTAGAAATCTAGTCAGTGCAAAGCATCCTGATCTTGCTGAGCGATTTGAACGTTTCCTTTTAGAGTCATATATTGAGGACAATAAAATGGTAAAATGGTGCCCCAGTGTTCCCCATTGTGGTAATGCAATACGTGTGGAGGGAGATAAGTTTTGTGAGGTCGAATGTGCATGTGGGCTACAGTTCTGTTTCAGTTGCTCGGAAGAGGCACATTCACCTTGTTCTTGCCTGATGTGGGAGCTTTGGACCAAGAAGTGCCAAGACGAATCAAAAACTGTTAGTTGGATGGCAGTAAATACAATGCCTTGCCCAAAATGTGACAAACCAGTCGAGAAAAATGGTGGCTGCAATTTTGTGAGCTGTATTTGTGGACAAGCATTTTGGTGAGAGTTCTTTTTCCCTTGTTTTTTCATTTGCAACTTTATGCAAGATGGGTGGTAGATTTCCAAGTACTTATTCTTTCCTAATGTGAACTTAATTTGAAATTACTGTTTAATTTTTCCTAAGATTCCATGCTCATGCAAATTTGCATTTGCCCTAGAATGACATGATGTTTGCATCGTATTTGTATTTGGGCACCCATTTAGGGGCATGTAAGTTATTTTTCAACATTAAGCTAAATGAAATCTTTCTGGGTGTGCATAGTAACGCACAGCATTCCCCCAGATTCCAAGTTGGTATTAGAGCAAGTTGGGATCTTGGAAGAGCCTTCTAGACACCTTTGAACCCAAGAAGACCTGTTGATGTCAAACCACCATCAGATGACATCAGCAATCCGTACAGGTGCCGGTGAAAACCCTTGAATCTAGTTCAGTGCGGTGTGCCTTAGTTTTAGAAAGATTTTGGTTTATTGTGTGCCTGTCAGTTGTTGGGGTGTTCTATGGCTATTGAGTTTCTTGTACAAGCCTAATGGAATTGCTAAAGGAGGTATAGACTGTTTCCGGAATGCTCCCAGGCAATGTCGATGCTTCTAGTGGTATGATAACCACTATAAAACTTGATGGGACAAACTTTCTAGAGTGGTCTTGATCAACCAATCTTACCATTAGAGGGAATGGTAAGCTAGGATTCAATACAAGAAAGGAGGTGAAGCCAAAATCTAATGACCCCAAGTTTTCCAAGTTGGAACAAGAGAATTCTTTGGTTATGTCATGGCTAGTCTATTCGATGCAACCACATACAGCCCACAATTACATGTTTCTCTCTACTGCCAAAGATATTTGGGATTATGTTACTTCCACATACACCCAAGTTAGAGGAATACATCTCAAGTCTACCAACTCCGAAGGGTAGGGTTGTTCATTCGGTCAGTTTGGTTTGGTTTTAAATTGGTTAGTTTGGCTAGTTAAAATATAAATGTATGTTACATTTATATTAATAATTATTATATATTATTATTAATATAATTAGTAATATTAATATATATTATTGTTAATATTAAAATTAATATTTATAATTAAAATATAAATATATGTATTTATTTTGGTTAATCCGGTTGTTGGTTCGATTCGGTTAAATTTTTTCTCAAACCAAATTGAACCGAAAACCAAAGTAACCAAACCAAAATGGCTTACTTAGTTTGGTTTGGTTTAGTTTTTGGTTTGATAACCGAATTTGAACACCCCTACTGAAGAGAAGCTTGTAACATGCATCAGGGGGAGTTGGGCCTTTCCTAAATAATAACTTCACTTGGTCCAACCTTCAATCAAGGCCAATTTGCTCTAAGTTGGACAGATTTTTGTTCTCAACAGATTGGGAGGAACATTGGGGCAATATTACTTCTAGGGCTCTCCCTAGACTTGCTTCAGACCACTGGCCTATAGTGTTGGTCAAGGAGGAAATAAGAGGAGTTGGGCCTATCCCTTTCAAGTTTGAAAACATGTGATTGACTCATCCGAGTTTCATTGAGAAGATCAGAGAGTGGTGGGAGCAAGCTAATTCGATAGTTGATTGGGAGGGAATGAGGTTCCACAAGAAACTCCAATACTTAAAATCACAATTAAAGGAGTGGAATAGGCTGGAGTTTGGAAGATTAGAAGAGAGAAAACAAGTTTTGGTGGAGCAAATCGAGGATTTGGACCTGAAGGAAGAGAGAGCCTCCTTTGGAGAGGAAGAAAGGAAGTTGAGATGGGTTTTAAGGAGGCAGATGGAGGACATCTTGGTTAAGGAGGAAATCAGTTGGAGGCAAAAATCCAGGTGTAAGTGGCTAAAGGAGGGAGACAGAAACACAAGGTTTTTCCATTCAGTAGCAAATGGGAGGAGAAAGAAGAATTCCATCTCTAATTTGGAAGTTGATGGAGCAGTGTTGTCCCACCCGGCAGAAATTGCAGAGGCTCTAGTAAACCACTTCAAATCTATTTTTAGAAGGCCTATGAATGGGAGAGTGTGGTTGGAGGGTTTGGATAGGCAAACTCTAAGTGCAGAGAAGAGAGAGTGGTTAGAAAAAAGGTTTGATATGGAGGAGGTAAAGGAAGCAGTATTCTCTATGGATAGGACAAGCTCCGGGCTAGATGGGTCCACAATGGCCTTTTACCAGGATTGTTGGGATATTTTGGAGAATGATCTTAGATCAGTTTTTGAGGAGTTCCATAGGAGGGGTGTAATAAACCCGGGCTTGAACTCAACTTTCATTGCCTTAGTCCCAAAGAAGAAAGATGCTTCTCAACCAAAGGATTTTAGACCTATTAGTCTGGTGACTAGCTTGTACAAAATCATTGCAAAGGTGCTGTCTCTCAGGATAAAGAAGGTGCTCCCCTCTATTATCGCACCCAACCAAGGTGCTTTTGTGGAGGGAAGACAGATCACCGATCAGATTCTCATTGCAAATGAGAGCTTGGAAAGCTTTAGGAAGTCAAAGAAGAAGGGAGCGGTTTGCAAATTGAATTTGGAGAAGGCTTATGACTTGGTTGATTGGTCTTTCTTGATGGAGGTGTTGAGGAGTTTTGGTTTTGGAGACAGGTGGTGTAAGTGGATCTGGGACTGTGTTAGGACTTGCCATTATTCTATCCTGGTGAACGGGACTGTGGTTGACTTCTTCCCTGCATTGAGAGGTCTAAGACAAAGAGATCCTCTTCCCCTTTTCTTTTCACCCTGATTGTTGATGTGCTTGGGAGATTGATCCATAGAGCATACTCGAGGAATTTGATAAGAGGGTGGAGAGTAGAAAGGGAGGAGGTTCCCTTAACACTTCTACAGTTTGCAGATGATACTATACTTTTCTGTGAAGGAGGGAACTTCAATTGGATCCGGAATTTAAAGTTGACAATACAACTCTTTGAGCAGATATCTAACCTCAAGGTAAACTTCGACAAGAGTTGTGTGGCGGGAGTGAATGTGAACGAAAGGGACCTAAGGGAATTCGCAGGTGAGCTAGGTTGTGCAATTACGGACTGGCCCCTGACATATTTGGGCCTCCCTTTAGGAGATAATCCTAAGAGTGTTATCTTTTGGGCTCCGGTAGTGGAGAGGTTTGAGAAGAGGCTAGCGGCCTGGAAGAGAAATTATCTTTCTTTAGGTGGGAGAGTCTCTCTCATTAGGTCTACCCTAGCTAACCTACCTGTTTATTATCTGTCGGTGTTTAAGATCCCCTCAAAGGTTTTAAATCTTTTGGAAAAATTAATAAGGAACTTTCTCTGGGAGCCTGGAGAGGAGAAGAGAGATCATAGGGTGAGGTGGTCACTAGGTGTAAAAAACTTGGAGGTCTTGGGATTGGTAATTTCAAAAAAAGGAATATGGCTCTACTGGGGAAGTGGTTGTGGAGGTTTTCATTGGAAAGGGATAAGTTGTGGACTAAGATTGTGGCTAGCATTCACGGGTTGGAAGACAATGGCTGGGATCCTGGAATCTTGGCAAGGGCTTCAACTGCTTCTCCTTGGAAATCCATTCACAATCTGCTTTCAGTTTTCTCCCTTTGGATCAGGTATGGTCTAAACTCTGGTAACCGAATAAAATTATGGGAACAACTTTGGGTCGGGGATTCTCCTCTGAAAGACCAGTTTCCTTCCTTGTATGCTCTATCAAACTTGAAAAATGAACCCATATCTATTTATCAAAAAAAAAAATGAACCCATATCTTCTTTCTTGGTCCCTTCAGCCTCCACTTCTGGCTTTGGATGGAACCTTGGCCTGCGTAGGGCAGTTAGGGATACAGACTTGGATAGCTTGGTAGCTCTGCTAGCCTCCCTTGAGGGTGTCTTCCTAAACCCTGCTAAGGAAGACACCAGATTTTGGACCCTTTCTAGCTCTGGTACCTTTTCTTGTGCTTCATTCTTTGAAACTTTAACTCAGCCTCCTATCCCCTTGGGGTTGTCCTTTCCAGTTAAGGAAATCTGGAGCAGGCCTATTCCTCCTCGGGTTGGTTTTTTTTTTTTTTTTTGTTGGGAAATTTTCCTGGAAAGAATCAACACTTTAGACTTACTTCAGAGAAAGAGACCCAACTATTGTCTACTTCCTAATAGATGTGCTCTTTGTAAAGCTGATGGGGAATCTGGCTACCACCTCATGGTCTCTTGTAAGGCTGTTAAAACTGTTTGGAAGTGGGTTTTCTCCCGTTTTGGGTGTTCTTGGTATCCTCCGGAGACTGTCCAAGGTTTGTTTTCTCCTTCTTTTTTCAGTTGGCCTAAGAAGCGAGGGAAGACTATGTAGAGGTGTATTAGGGAAGCTGATGAAAATAAAATTTGGCATATCTTTATCCCTCAATATTTAGTATTTTGCACTTAATTGGTACCTAATTGGACTCATTACTCTTGTATTTCGATTCAGGGCAAGCAGATAGGCGATTGGAAGAAAACAAGGCTAATTGGATGTCTTTGCACAGTTTCGGCACCGATCAATGATATGGGCATAACTCTCAATTCCGGACTCCGATTTGGACATTTCAAGAAGCACCGGAAAGATAAGGAAAAGGCCCACAACCTTTATGTTTTGGGTTTTGGCAGAATCGTTCCGCATCGAAGACGAATTCGGGCCCAAAGTCGGAGCAATTTCGCAGCAAGAACTATTTCACAAGCTGAAGCCCATTTCGCAGAAGAGTCTTGAAGCAAGCCCGAATTGTTAGAGAAGCCCAGTTCGAATTCAAGATCCAAGAGTCCCATTAGAATAGAAGTTGAATGTAATCTCAATAAAAGAGTTTTATCAGATTTAAATTCTCAAATTGTAATCCTAAAAAGATAAGAGATAAGAGTTAGGTAGGATAAGTTCAAATTAGACTAGGACTTTCCAGTTTGAGGATAATCTCCTTAAGGGAGTTGGAGAGCAGCCCTCTCCCCAAATCTATATAAAGGGGGGGCGGACCAGCACCCAAGCATCAATTCTTCCAGAGAGAGCTTCAGTCTTCAGAGAGAGAAATCAGCAACCAAGGAGGAAGAAGCAAGAGTTCGCCCCCCTTTCTCATCTGGAAGCTGCGATTTCATCATGAAGTGTCTGTAAGTTTTTATTTCTGGTTGAAGGGTTAGGGAAGCCTTGATTCTGTAACATTGTGAGATCTAATTGATTTTTATTTCAGTTCATTGTTTATGGGTATTCATATGTTTTCTGCGAATTAACTGTGAGGATTATTTTTTTTTTGATAAAGCAAGAAGGGCCTCTTGCTCATTCAATGGAATCAATCCATGGCCGATTGAACCTCCAGTTTCGTATATGATTGGTAGGTTCGATCATGGTGGCAACTAACATAAATTGATTGCAAAAAAGTTTTCGATCTATGTTAGGAAAATATCTGATCTGGTTTAAACGATCCGAGCTTGTGAGATCGCTGACCAGAATTGGGTCTCTCCCCTCTTAATGCTATTAATAGGTTAAATCCTAAGAGCTTGTTTAGGACTGCCTATTAATAAGGGAAGCAATCAAAGAGCTTATTTTGGTTGTCGAATAATAAGAGTAGAGGCTGGCTGTTAGAGCTTGTTAATAGCTATAACCAATTTATTCATAAGCATATGAATCTATCTTTGCATCAAGGATCAATGCTACGAATCAAAGCTGAACTTGTCCCTTCAACCGGAAGCTATCCCCCATCGATTTAATCTTTGTTTTCTGATATTTTCTTATTTTCCTTAGCTTTACAACCCCCCTTAATCCATCTACTTGGAAATAAATCCACCCAATCCCTGTGGAGAACGACCTTGCTCATCACTATCTGCAAATTATTAACCCAGAGCAAGACTATTTATCTTTGGTTGGGTTCGGCACCCACCAGCAGCGGTATGCTAGTCTTTGTGGGAAGAAAGAAACTCACGCATTTTTTCTGACAAGGAAAGAACATTAGAAGAATTGTTAGATCGAATCCTTTTAAGAGTTGTCCACTGGCTAAAATCTTTGGAGTTGTTTTCAGATTTTCCTGTGGATGACTTGCTAAGAAACTGGAAAGAGATTGCTTCCATTGCTAGATGCAAGAGGACTCTTTGTCCGTTTTGGTCCCCTCCCCCCTCGGGCTTTATAAAATTGAATTTTGATGGAAGCAGTGTAAGGAATCCAGGGCCCTTTGGGATTGGAGGAGTCTTCGGGAATGAGGAAGGGATTGTTACTGCCTTATTCTCTGGCCCTATTGGAGAAGGTGACTCTCTTAGGGCTGAGATCCTTGCAGCGCTTGAAGGAATTCGAAGAGCAAAGGAATTAAATATAACCGATTGATTCTGGAAGGTGATTCGAAGGTGGTGGTTAGTTGGTTGAAGACAGAGGACAGTGGTTTGTGGAACTTTAACAATGAAAAAAAAAACAGTTCTTATGGTTGGGTTGGGACATTGTGATTCAGTACAGCTGGGTGAAGAGGAGTGCCAACTCATTTGCGGATGGGTTGGCCAAGCAAGGAGTCAATAGGGAGTCTGTTTTTTGGGCTAGTTTTTAATCTTTTTCTTTGCATTCCCTTTGTTTTTTGTTTTTGGGGAGCTAAGTTATTTTATCTCCCCCTTTGTATCCTTATTCCCTCTCTTCTTTTAATTTAATGAAGATGGTGTTATTGATCAAAAAAAAAAATATGCATCAGGGGGAGGAGAGTAGGAGGGCTGCCATGATGTAGACTTCAGTAGTTAAACATTCGGCCTATATATCCTCTAAACCCAAGTAAATTGTAAACAGATAGGGTGTTAATGGGAAGACTGGTGAGGTGGTGTGTGAGTACTGCAAGAAGCCCAAATACACTAAGGGCCAATTTTGGAAGATGAATCCACATTTGAAGCCTAAGAAGTTCAAAACAACGAAAAAGGGAAATGCTCATCTTGCTACAAGGGAATTGATTGTCCATCTCCTACTGTTCAGGTTCCTTCACATGATTCCTCTGATGCGATGGAGAAACTTAGGAGACTATTGACTCTACTTGAGAGGTTGGGGACCTATACCTCAGTTGGCACTAGTAATCCTTCCAATGCCTTTACTAAATCAGGTATTGCACTTGCTTGTGAATCTTCCTCTCCTAGCTCCTAGATTGTGGACTTTGGAGCTAGTGCTTACATGATTGGTATGTCTTCCCACTTCACCTCTTATAAATTGGCTCTAGGGAAAGATAAGATCACTGTAGCTGATGGATCTCAAACTCTAATCTCAGGCCTGGGTGAAATCAAGTTCACTCGTAATCTTTCCCTGAGCTCTGTCATTTATGTTCCTTAGTTGCACAAAAATTCTTTATTTGTTATCTCCCTTACCAAATACCATAATTGTTCAGTGACATATTTTCCTTTACATTGTGTTTTCCAAGACCTAAGCACGAAGAAGACGATTGGAATTGGACATGAAACTGATAGAGTTTACCTTTTTTATCAAGCCCCTAAGCAAGGATTATTGTGCCAAACCGAATCATGTCAAGGTGAAAATTTGAGTCTTTTGAAGGTATGGCATTATCACATTGGTCATATGTAGTCTATTAAGTTTTTGTTTCCAAACTTATGTTAGTTTATGTCCAAGTTGAGTCTGCAATGTGAAGTCCGACATCTCTCAAAGCAATGTAGAACTACATATTTTTCGAGTAATAGGAAAAGTGATGTTGCTTTCAATTTGATACATATCGATGTTGAGGGTGGCTATAAATACTTTATCATATTAATTGATGATTACACTCAATACACCTGGCTTTATCTGATGAAGAGTAAAGATGAACTCCCATCCATTGTTAAAAAATTCTTTAGAACGGTAGAAACTCAATTTGAGAATATCAAGATAGCAAGGTCTGACAATACTAAGGAGTACTTTGAAAAGCATCTATGCCTCTTTCTTAAAGAAAAAGGAACAATTCATCAAAGCTTATGTTCCCATACTCTACAACAAAATGGTGCAGTAGAGAGACAAAATAAACATGTGGTTGAAGTTGCCAAATGGCTACTCTTCCAAATGCATGTGCCCACTCGTTTCTAGGGAAATGTAATTGAAGCAACAGTGTATCTCATTAACAGACTTCCTTCACAAACTCTTCACCTTCAATCTCCTCTCCTCATCAACTTGTTTTCCCTAATGATCCCATTTTTTGTCTTTTTCTCAAAGTCTTTGGTTGTAGCTACTTTGTTCATGACTTTGTTTTTGTTCCTGCCCTTGTGGATGCTCCTCCCCTTATTCCTCAGCAGCTGTCCTAGCGGTAGTGGTTCATAAGGCACAAAAGGAAGGTTACTTGTGAGGCTGAATGTCCACAATAAGCTAACCACCTCGCTCTAGGTACTTCTAAAAGAAACCTTGAACCTGAGACTCCTGTTGACGCTGAGCTTCCTATTCCTACTTTTGTTGAGCCTTATATCTCACAACCTGACCTTGACCTTCCTAGTGCAGTTCGAAAAGGAGAAAGGAAACGCATTGCCTATCCCATCACCATGTTTCTTATGATGCCCTTTCACCTTCCTACTATGCCCATATCTCTATCATTTCCTCTATTTCTCTTCTTCATAATGTTAGAAATGTAGTGCAATCTCCTTAGTGGAAGGATGCTATGAACCAAGAGGTCCCTCATAAAGAACCAAACTTGGGAGATTGATCCACTTCCTAATGGTAAAGTTCTAGTGGGTTGCAAGCGGGAGTAACACCGGGGCTGATGGCTCAATTGAAAAATACAAAGCTAGGTTGGTGGCAAAAGGGCACACCCAAACATATGGGATTGACTATCACGAAACCTTTGCATCTATGGCCAAAAAGAACTCTATCCGAGTGATTTTCTCTTATTGCATACCATTCATGGCCTTTATACCAGATGGATGTGAAGAATGCCTTCCTCAATGGAGATCTTCAAGAGGAGGTCTACATGGATCTTCCCCTAGGCATAAGCTTCCCTAACAATGAGGGGAAGGTTTGTCGCCTAAAAAAATCCCTTTATGGGTTCAAGTAGTCTCCTAGAGCTTAGTTTGACTTGACAAGTTCAGAAAGGTTGTTCTTAAATTTGGGTTCACTCAATCACAAGCAAATCGTACTCTATTCATAAGAAGGGTTAGTGGCCTAGTGACTATACTGATAGTGTATATTAATAAACATTGTTGTCACTAGAGATGATAGCTTTGAAATAGTCCAACTAAAGTCATTTCTTGCTTCCAAATTTGATATCAAAGTTCTTAGGAAGATCAAATACCTTTTTTGAAGATAAATAAAAAAGAAAAATTATTAAGGGAACAGATTAATTGGGAAGCTCAAATACTTTCTTCAAATTGAAGTTACAAGGTGATGTAGGACCAGCTCAATTCTAGTCCTTAGATAAAGAGAAATACCATGCCAATCAAAATATTCTTTTAGGTTGCTTTTAGATAGGAAGTTCAGAGTAGGAATAGGAAGCTCCTTTGAAGCTCAGAGTAGGATAGGAAGTTCCTTTGTTTGTTAGGCATATCATGCCAATCCATTAAAGCTGAATTATTAGCTTTTCTACAAGGTCTCAGGATAGCTAAGCAGCTGGGCCTCAAACAAGTGGAGGTGGAAGGGTATTTCAAAGTTATCATCTCTTGGGCAAGAAATAACAGACATATTCCCTGTATTCTCAAGAATGCTTTCAAGTAGAAAGGGCTGCAAGAGAGCTGAATGCTGAATTTAAGTGGGTTAGAAGAAGCACAAATGAGCTAACTGACTCCCTTGCTAAACAAGGAGTAGATAAGTAGCAATTGTTTTGGGCATCTTTGTAACATAGTGTCAGTTGTTGAGCTGATGTTATGGTCATTAAATTAAACTTGTAATGTTTTTATCACTTATTTTAATTTAATACATTATAAGTTTCATCAATCAAAAAAAAAAAACTATTCTTCTAAGGGGGAAAGCCATTCCACCAGGAATGGGAATCGAATTCCAATTCCACCTAACCAAATTGTTGGAACCAGAATGGATCATTCCGTTTCCGATTTCAGACCCATATTCCTGCAAACCAAATGAACCCCAACACTTTTACCGGCCTTACAATAAAGTGCCAAAAGTTAGGTCCATATCTGGTTCACCCCTTACAAAGATCCTCCATGACAATGACCAACTTTAAGCGAGGACCCTTATAATTGTTTATAAAGATGATGGTTTTGATATTTTACATAAGAAATCAATGTTATAATGTTATACGTAATAGCAATCTAGGGCTCCCAGCCCCATCTGTGGCTCATCTAGCTCAGAACCATGGTGCATTCTCTGGAGGGATTGTGTTTATGCTTTTTTTCCCTATTAGGTTGGCATATGACAATCTAGTGCCTCTTGTGTTCATTTTTTCTGCATCTAATCGCAAACTTCTACCATCAGCTACTACCTCTCTTGCTTTTAGGATTTTGTTTGACTGGAATCAAAATTGATACTCATTGTTTCTTGATATTGGTGCAGTTGGCTATGTGGTGGAGCTACTGGCCCGGACCATACATGGTCAAGTATCAATGGTCATAGCTGTGGTCGATACAAGGATGATAATGCAAAGAGAGTTGAGCATGCAAAGCATGACCTACATCGGTACATGCATTACTATAACCGATACAAAGTCCATACAGATTCCTTTAAACTAGAAACCATGCTCAAGGAAATCATACAGGATAAGATTTCTATTTCAGAAAGCAAGCAACCAACACTGAAAGATTTCAGTTGGGTTACAAATGGACTTAATAGGCTCTTCAGGTGTAGGCGAGTTCTCTCATACTCATACCCGTTTGCATATTATATGTTTGGGGATATCCTTTTCAAGGATGAGATGTCCAAGGAGGAAAGAGAAATAAAACAGCATCTATTCGAGAACCAGCAGCAGCAGCTTGAGGCAAATGTAGAGAAGCTCTCTGAGTTCATTGAAGAACCGTTTGATGAGTATCTTGAGGGCAAAATCATGGAGATAAGGATGCAAGTCATCGATCTCTCCGTGATCACTGATAGCCTGTGCAAGAAAATGTGAGCTTCAACTGTTTTAGCCCTGAGTTCGCCTTGGATTCATGCATCATGTCAGTTAACTTTTTACCGACAACACGTGCAGGTACGAATGCATTGAGAATGATTTATTGGGTTCTCCCCAGTTTGCTATCCATAACATAGCTCCGTACAGATCAAAGGGTGTTGAGAGAGCGACAGAGCTTTCTGGTTGCTGGAACACAAAAGCCGATTATGCTGATAACCATACACCATCAGATTCCGGCATAAATAGAACTGGTAAAAAAAAAAAAAAACTTTTTTTTCTCAGCTGGGTCTAATTGGTATCCAATTCTCTTGACCTAATAGTTAACTGATTTGTCCATAATTTCAATTAAAATTTTCCATAATTACTTCTCTCTCGGTTCTAGTGTAACTGGAAGCGAATTTGAAGATTAAATAAGACAGTCCTTCAAAAGCTACTGACACGTGTAATATACAGGAGGAAGAATAGAACTTGGTCGGCCTTTTCCTGGGACCCCGAATTTAGATGAGATTGGATGTTCTAGAAAACGTGCCAGGAAACAAGCTTTGGGTGATGACCTTTTTGATCTCAATTTGCCTGCTGAGGTAATTGACAAGAGCTGAATTTCTCAAGGTTCCAGCTTTCATTCCACAAACTTTTTTAGTGTACAGATACAACTTAAAGCAGGATACAAGTAACTGTCATTTGGGGGATGAAACCACCAACAGCATCCACTTTTGTTTTTCACTTCGGAAATGAATGATCCTAGAACGCTTTTTTTTTCTTTTTTTTCCTTTTTTTTAATTTGGAACCATTATTTTTTTACACGGTTTGTTGAAATATATGTACATATTAATTGATGTATATTTTCCAATGAAGTATGAGTTTAGATCTAGAATCCTAGATGATTGATTTCGTTAACTTTTTTATATGCTTACCAAACACAAAAGATGGTGCATGTTGAAACAATCCAACTTAACGATGTAATAGATTCTTGAGCTTTCTTTACTGCATAGAAGTGTTATTTATTTGATCATGTGTGTTTTTGAAGCACCTATAAATTTCTCCCTATACTTTCAGGAATCAGCGGGAAGAGATCAATAGCTATTTCATATTAATCACCTAATAGCATGAAGTGATACTCTCCCAAAATCCAATACCAAATGGACCATCTGTCAAAATAAGAAAACAAATCAACACCTCATGGAATCTTTTTATATTGAAAAGATTTTTAATGTACACAAGAATATCCAAGATTTAGCAAGCTTCTAGGCCATCTCTGTGGGGAAAGAATAATAATTTTATTACTGTCTTAAACATGAATTAAAAGCTTGTTTGACATGATTCTAATGATACAATCGTGGTAGTGGATCTACTGCAAATCAAGTTTTTCCTGTGTCCGGCTTAGGGGAAGGAAGAGGTGATTATTCTTCTCTCCCAGGATTTTCAAATCGGGTTGGTGTTCTATGCTCCACCAAGAATTCCAGACACCTGTTCTGGATTGGGGGGTATCATGAAGTTCCATTATAAAATTAACATAGGCGGCCCCGGCAGTTGGGAGTGCCACAATGGCAAGGTTGTCCTTGTCCAGGAAACTTGTAGCGGTAGTCAAACCCCAGTTCTTCACCCACGTCAATCTGGAAACAAAGACAAGTTAGCACGTTGGAATCTAATCATCAAAAGGAGACTCGTAAATAAGTCAATATTCATCAAATTCATATCCATATTCCTTTTGATCCAGCATTCACAGGACATGAACGGCAAAGGTATTCTGATTCCCCCAGGTTGCATGCCCCTTTGCAAGTCATGTTGGTAGAAGCTTAAAAGTGATTCAAGTTGCATCAATGATTTTTCAACCTTATAACATTAAGACTATGCATTTGCAAGTCATGTTGGTAGAAGCTTAAAAGTGATTCATCAAGTTGCATCAATGATTTTTCAACCTTATAACATTAAGACTAGGGCTGTAATTGGGTGGGATCCATCCAAATCCGCATCTGATCTGATTATTGAAACCTCAAATCTGCATCTGATCCAAAATCTGAAATATCTGACTAGGAATCTTGGATTAGCCCATTTTGTTGTCATTGAAATCAGGAAATTTTAAAAAGCTGTAAAAATAATTATCTTTACCTTGTATAATAAATTTATAAATGTAAAATTTTGAAGTTATTAATTATAAACTCTATATAGTTATATATCTATATAAATACATTATTATATTCTACATAAATAGATATAACAAATTTTAATCGGGTTTGGATGGGGTCAAATCCAGATCCAATCCGATTACTAATACAATGGATATGGCATTATACAGAACAGACTGGCAAAACAGGATTCATGTAGCCAACCCCATATAGATGGGATAAGGCTTGGATGATGACGAGGAGGAGGAGGATATCTGAAATAATCAGATTGGATGTCAGATCGGTTTTGGGCTTTCAGAGTCCATTTAACAGCCCCAATTTAAGACATCCAGGCAGTGTTTTCGAAGCACAACACACAAGAAAAAACAAGGGCTTATGGCACCCAAGATGCATGGTGAGGCACATCTTCTTGAAGCAACACACAATTTTGAAAATTAAAAAACAAGAATACATAAAAAATGCAAACATGAATACTTAAAGAAATTAAATGTCTTAAAAAGCCTATTAAATCAAATTGAGTCACAAAAATAAAATATGAAACAAATTCAAAATGAGGATTGAAATAACATATGAAACACATAAAAACAGCATATGTGAATTACACCAAAGTGCTTCAAGCACTAAACAATTCAAGCATGTTAAACTTTCGATTGGTTTATTTTTCTCCTACTTGCGTTACTTCAAATGGCTAGTGTGTTTTTAAACATCTTGAGTTCCTAAATCCTAGCCCTAGGAGATTGGCCCTCCACCTTCATAAAGGCCCCTTGAGCCAAGCTTAAACAAGTACACTTGGCCCATATGTATAAAGGGGTTGGTTTTGTGATTTTAGTCACAATTCATTCTATTTTAGGATTAGATATCAGATATCAGTTGTATTATTGTTATTTCTTCAGTGCAAATCTATTGAAATCCTATTTGCAAAAACCAAGGCCTCAGGTTTTGAAAGGCCTTTGTTTTTAATTTGTCTTAAACGTTATTAGACCATTACTACAGTGTTTTAAAGCGCAAGGCACAAAAAAGGCGCAGAGGTCAATTTGCACCTGAGGCGCAAGGTGCAAGGTGAGGTGCACGCCTGTTATGGGCCCGGGAATAGGATCTCGTCACGGGTCGGTCCACGGGGAAAAGCTCCTGTTTTCCCTTGTTCCTCCCCTTCCTAGCTGAACCTATCTTGGCGTCCTAGAGGGTGATTTGTCCAAGAGATCACCGAACTCTCCTTTTACTCTCTTTCTTGACTGGAAATTTGATATCTTTATTCAATAATTTCAGCTCCTTAAATAGGAGATTACAAGATGTAAGAGTCCTCCTTGTAGGAAGATTCCTTGATAACTAAACTGCTTACAGATAAGATAGATAAGACTCCTAGATAAGACTAACTAAACTGCTTACAGATAAGATAGATAAGACTCCTAGATAAGACTCCCTACTCAAGAAGGATAAAAACTCCCTAAGATAAATCAGACTCTATACTAATCCTTATTGGAACAGATAAGATAAGAGTAAGAAAGCAGATAAGATAAGGATAAGGTAAAATGAACTGTGGCTAGCTAGATAATCTGATGAGGGTCCCACGTTACTGTTGTTGCTGGCGGCGGTACTTCTTCCCCACGAATGCGTCCATAACAACGCCTTTTTGAAGCAAGGAGAAAAATAAAAACAAATGCTCAAAAATCAAACAAAAATGTTAGAAAATTCAAAAAAAATGCCAAAAAATTCAAAAAATATTAACAAAAATATAAACTTAAATTTTAAAACAAATGTTTTAAGAAACCTATTATCCAAAATTAAAATACATAAACATAAGATGTAAAGCATATTCAAATGAGAATTTAAAAATAAAATCAAACATATAAAACATTTTCAAGCATGTCAAACCTCTAATCTCTTTTTTCACTCAATTGCATTATTTCAAGTAGCTAATGTAATGTAAAACATATTACATTTCTGATTCTACGAGCCGCCTTTGTGCCATGCCCCTCGAGGCAAGCCCAAACAAGTCCATGTTAAGTGTTAAATTCTTAATTCTCACACAAAAAATAATGAATTTATAACTTCCATTGCCTTTTAAGAAGATATTTTATTGCAATGAATGAATGAACAATATTAGCAAATAGGGGTTTAAACTGAAAGATCATCGGATCTTTCAGTGTACACCCCAGTTCAGAGGCTGCAGCCTGTGTAGGAGAGGATGGGGCAAGCAAAAGGAGCAGAGAGGGTCAGGAGAGTGAGATCGGAAGGGAAGAGGAAGCAAATAGTAATAACAGAAATCTGGTAGACATTGGAAATATGGCATCATATGAAGTGGAGAATAATCCTAAGAAAGAAGGGTTTGGAGTGGTTCAGGTAGAAGGAAACCGGGAGGAAGAAGGTAGAGGTGGGAACACATAGGGCAAGAGGAAAGGAATAGAAAAATAGACAGAAGAGAGCTGGCAAGTGAGGACTCTGTGGCAGTATTTGTACAGAAGCTGGGGTGTAAACTGAAAGATCCGAATGATCTGAAAGGGTTTTTACAAAAAAAGAGAGAAGAGGTTAAGACTAAAAGGAGGACATTGAGTGAGGCTGAAAGACTGGTGAAGGATGCAGAAGGAGATAAGCATATTGGTGTCAGAGGGGAAAGGAGAAAAGGAAACAAGTGAGGGCAATAGGTGCAAGGGGTGAATAATAAAGAACTATGAAGATTATTAGCAGGAATGTTAGGGGTTTGGGTTGTGCAAGGAAGAAAACAGTAATAAGAGGCCATCAAAAAAATAAATCCAATTTATAGCCTTAATTCCAAAAAAGAAGATGCTTCCCACCCGAAGGATTTTAGGCCAATTAGCTTGGTTAATAGCTTGTATAAGATCATTGCAAAAATGTTGTCTTTGAGGCTGAAGAAGGTTTTGCCAGATATCATTGCACACTACCAAGGAGCTTTTGTGAATGGAAGACAAATCACTTATCAGATTTTAATTGCTAATGAGAGTGTGGAGAACTTTAAGAGGGATAAGAAGAAGGGAGTGGTTTGTAAGTTGGACTTGGAAAAGGCTTATGACTTGGTGGACTGGGAATTTTTGAGGAAAGTTTTGACTAAATTTGGGTTTGGGGCTAGATGGTGTAAGTGGATCATGGGTTGTGTCCGGAATTGTCATTACTCAGTGCTAGTGAATGGGACAGTGGTAGACTTCTTTCCAGCCAGTAGGGGTATAAGACAAGGAGACCCCCTTTCTCCTTTCTTGTTCATTCTAATTGCGGAGGTTTTGGAGAAATTGATTCACAGAGCAGATTCTAGGGGGCTCATTAGAGGCTGGAGAGTTGGGAGGGCGGAAACCCCTCTTACTCACTTGCAGTTTGCTGACAGCACGATTTTTTTTTGTGAAGGTGGTAATGTGAGCTTTATTAGGAATTTGAAGTCGGTGATACAACTGTTTGAGCAAATATCTAACTTGAAAGTTAACCTTGAGAAAAGTTGTGTTGTGGGGGTGAATTTGGAGGAGGGAGAGATCAGGGAGAGTGCTGAAGTATTGGGGTGTGAAGTCTCGGGTTGGCCTTTGAACTACTTAGGGTTGCCTTTAGGGGATAATCCCATGAGAGAGAGCTTTTGGAACCCGATGGTGGAAAGGTTCGAAAAAAGACTAGTGTCATGGAAAAAGAACTACCTCTCTCTTGGTGGGAGAATTACTCCTATTAAGGCCACGCTTGCTAATTTACCTATCTTTTTCCTGTCGGTGTTTAAAATCCTAGTGAAGGTTGCTAATAGATTGGAGAAGTTAATGAGAGATTTCCTATGGGAACCGGGAGAGGAAAAGAGGGATCATAGAGTGAGCTGGGAGATAGTTTGTAGGAGTAAGACTTGTTGTGGCTTGGGGCTTGGGAATATTAGGAGAAGGAATATGACTCTGTTGGGAAAGTGGTTGTGGAGATTCCCATTGGAGAAGGAGAAGCTTTGGGCTAGAATAGTAGCAAGTATTCATGGGCTGGAGCATAATGGATGGGACGCTGGAATCAGAGCTAGGACCACAAGCAATTCTCCTTGGAAAGCCATTCATGACCTACTACCAGTTTTCTCCCCTAATATCAGGTATGATTTGAATTCCGGTAATTCCATAAAATTTTGGGAACAAACCTGGGTGGGGAGTGCCCCTCTAAAGGATCAGTTTCCTTCTTTGTTTGCTCTTTCTGATTTGAAAAATGAGTCAATCTCGTCTTTTACCACCCCGTCCTCTTCCATTTCTGGGATTGGGTGGAACTTGGGTCTAAGAAGGGATTTGAGGGACTCAGACTTTGACATTATTTTGAGCCTTATTGCAATTCTTGATAACGTTGTCTTAGACCCCACTAGGGCGGACTCTAGAATTTGGACACCTTCTCTCAATGGCATTTTTACTTGTGCTTCTTTCTTCAAAGTCTTAAGTCAGTCCACCAGTCCTACCTCCCCTCCTTTTCCTGTTGATGAGGTTTGGTGCAGAGCAATACCTCCTAGGGTTGGTAGTTTTTGTTGGGAAGCCTATCTGGAAAGAATCAACACTGGTGCTTTACTCCAAAAGAAGAGACCCAATACTTGTTTGTCACCTCAGTGGTGTGTTCTTTGTAAAGCGGATGGGGAGACTGGTTTTCACCTACTGGTGTCTTGCCATTTTGCGAGGTCAATTTGGGAATGGGCTTTGTCCCTATTTGGTTGTTGTTGGAACCCCCCATCAGACTTGCAAGGCCTTTTTTCCCCTTCTTTTTTCAGGTGGCGGATAAAAAGGGGAAGGACAATGTGGAGAGGACTAAGGGCTGCGGTATGTTGGACACTTTGGGAAGAAAGAAATTCTAGGATATTCTCAGAAGCTCAGAGAGGAGCAGCAGATCCGAGGGCTATCATTCATATTAGGGCGGTACAGTGGCTGAAATCTTTGGAGCTTTTCACAGATTACACTGTGGATGACATGTTGAGGAAGTGGGGTGAAATTGCAAGTTGCACACAAACTAAGTCAGTAATGAGTGTGGCTTGGACCCCTCCACCTAGTGGATTCGTGAAATTAAACTTTGATGGGTGTAGCAGGGGAAATCCGGGACAATCGGGGATTGGGGGTGTTTTTAGGGAAGAAAATGGGGTCATTTCTGCCATGCTCTCAGGCCCAATTGGAGTGGGTAACTCCCTTAGAGCTGAGATCTTTGCAATTATGGAAGGAGTCCAAAAAGCTAAGGAGTTGAACATCAGGAAACTCTTAATCGAAGGGGATTCAGAGGTGGTGATAGGGTGGCTGCTTAAAGATCACAATGGCTTATGGAAGTACAATAATGAGAAGAGGAAATTCAAGTGGCTGGTGCGGGAGATGGAGGTTAAGATACGTTGGGTTAAAAGATCGGCTAATTCCCTAGCCGACGGTTTAGCTAAACAAGGGGTAGAAAGGGATTCACTTTTTTGGGCCAAGCTGTAACTTTAGTGTGTTTTCTTTCTTTTCTCTTTCTTTTTTCCTTTTCTTGAGATTCTTTGTTGCTCTTGGAAGATAAGCATGTTTGTCTTCCTTTTGTAAATCTTCTATTGATGAATTAATGAAAGTGTTATTGATCAAAATAAATAAATAAATAAATCCAGATGTGGTAATGCTACAGGAAACCAAAAGAGCAGAATTTGATATCAAATGGGCAAGGAGTGTGTGGAGAGGTAGGGGGATTAGTTGGGTGGTGTTACCTTCACGGAGAGCTGCAGGGGGTGTTGTAACAATGTGGAAGAATGAGGTAGTTGTAGAGTTGGAGGAATTGATAGGCCAATTTTCAGTGTCCTTGAAATTTAGACAAGTGGAGGATGGATTTGAATGGGTATTAACCAATGTGTATGGACCAAATGATTACAAGAGAGGTGGAAATTATGGGAAGAACTGGCTGACATAAGGGGTTTGTGGGATGGACCATGGTGTTTAGGGGGTGACTTCAGTTTGATCAGATTCTGGGAAGAAACTAACAGTCCTAGGCAGAGATCTACCACAAGTATGAAGAGATTTAATCAATTTATTGATGGTTTTGATCTTAAGGAGATCCCATTGTCACAAAGATGTTACACTTGGTCCAATCTTCAAGCAAATCCAATTTGCTCTAAGTTGGACAGATTCTTATTTTCAAATGATTGGGAAGAACACTGGGGGAATCTGAACTCTAGAGCACTACCGAGGGTGACTTCTGACCATTGGCCTATTGTACTCTGTAAGGAGGATGTGAGAAATGCGGGTCCCGCTCCATTTAGATTTGAAAACATGTGGCTAGAACATCCGAGCTTCATTAAGAAAATTAAAGAGTGGTGGTCAAAGAGAAATCCAGCAATAGAGTGGAGTGGGATGCGGTTTCACAAAAAACTCTAATTGCTGAAAGGTAGGCTTAAGGAATGGAATATATTAGAGTTTGGAAGACTAGAGGAAAGAAAGCAAAGTGTGATTACACAAATTGAAGATCTGGACAACAAAGAAGGGAGGGGTGGCATAACAGTAGAGGAGAGGGAACAAAGATGGAAGTTGTGTAAACAATTAGAGGATTATGTTCTCCAGAAGGAAATAAGTTGGAGGCAGAAGTCAAGATGCAAGTGGCTGAAAGAGGGGGACAAGAATACTAGGTGTTTTCATGCTTTAGCAAGTGACAGAAGGAGAAGAAACACTATTTCAAGGTTAGAGATTGAAGGGGTGACAGTCACCAGTCAAAGTGAAATTGCAGGAGCATTTGCAAATCATTTTAGATCTATCTTCAGAAGGCCACTAAATAATAGGGTGTGGATTGAAGGTTTAGAATGGCCAACACTTAAGAGGGAAGACAGGGAATGGCTGGAAAAGAAATTTGATCTGGAAGAGGTAAAAGAGGCGGTTTTCTCAATGGATAGATCAAAGGCACAGGGCCCTGATGGTTTTACGATGGCTTTTTATCAGGATTGTTGGGAGATACTGAAAGAGGACCTAAGATTGGTATTTGATGAGTTCCATACTAGAGGAGTGATTAATCCTAGGCTAACTCCACTTTCATTGCATTGGTACCCAAGAAAAGTGATGCAAGCCACCCGAAGGATTACAGGCCGATTAGTCTAGTTAATAGCCTTTACAAGATTATCACTAAGGTGTTGTCCTTGAGAATAAGGAAAATGCTCCCAACAATCATATCAAACAATCAATGAGCTTTTGTGAAGGGGAGGCAGATAACAGATCAAATACTGGTAGCAAATGAGAGTCTAGAGGACTTTAAGAGATTAGGGAAAAGAGGGGTGGTCTACAAGTTAGACTTGGAAAAGGCTTATGACTTGGTTGATTGGCCCTTCCTATTGGAGGTGATAATTAGTTTTAGGTTTGGAGACACTTGGTGCAAATGGGTGATGGGTTGCATTAGGGAGTGTCATTATTCCATTTTGGTGAATGGGACAGTGGTGGACTATTTTCCAACTTTGAGAGTGATTAGACAAGGAGACCCACTATCTGCTTTTTCTGTTTACATTGGTTGAAAAAGTGTTGAGGAGACTAATTTCCCAAGCAGATTCTAGGGAGCTAATAAGAGGGTGGAGAGTTGGAAGAGAAAACATACCACTTGCACACTTGCAATTTGCAGATGACACAATATTGTTTTGTGAAGGAGGGGATATCAATAGGATTAGAAATTTGAAACTAGCTATACAACTTTTTGAGCAAATATCAAATCTTAGTGTGAACTTTGAGAAAAGTTGTATAATTGGAGTGAATATGGGGGATGGGGAGGTTAGTAAGTGTGCAGACATTTTGGGGTGTGTAGTAGCCAATTGGCCATTAAACTACATTGGTCTGCCATTGGGAGATAATCCTCAGAAAGGTGATTTTTGGACTCCTGTGGTGGAGAGGTTTGAAAAAGAGACTTGCCAGCTGGAAGAAAAATTAATTCTCTAGGAGGGAGAATCACTTTGATTAGGTCTACTCTTGCTAACCTTCCTGTCTATTTTCTGTCAGTCTTTAAGATTCCGGCTAAGGTGGCTAGCAAGTTGGAAAAATTAATGAGAGACTTCCTTTAGGAGCCAGGGGAGGAAAAGAAGGATCATAGGGTTAGGTGGGAAGTAGTATGTAGGAGCAAGAAGGAGGGAGGCTTGGGAATTGGGAACATAAGGTTTAGGAATTTAGCATTACTAAGGAAATGGTTGTGGATATTTACTTTGGAGAAAGAAAGAATATGGGTAAAGATAGTGGGAAGTATTCATGGGTTGGCAGACAATGGATGGGACTCTGGGATCTCAGCACAGACTACAAGAACATCTCCATGGAAAGTTATTCAAACTATATTGCCTTTGTTCTCCCCATGGATCAGGTATAATTTGCACTCAGGTAATCTTATTAATTTTTGGGAACATGTTTGGGTTGGGGATTCCTCCTTGAAAGACCAATTTCCAGGCATCTTCGCTATTTCTACCCTTAAAAATGAATCAGTTTCCTCTTTCCTTGTACCTTCTAACTCACCTTCCGGCTTCAGCTGGAATCTAGGTTTGAGAAGGGATGTCAGGGATATAGAGTTGGATAGTATCTCAGGATTATCCTCCCTTTAAGGGGTTTTCTTGGAGCCATCAAATACAGACAATAGAATTTGGACACTCACTCCATCAGGTGCTTACACTTGTGCCTCTTTTTTTAAGGCCCTTTTACCTTCTTCTCCTGTTGGACTGTTATTCCCTATTAAAGAAGTGTGGTGTCAACCTATACCTCCAAAGGTTGGGAGCTTTTGTTGGGAAGCCTTTCTGGGAAAAACTAATACAAGAGATCTACTTCAAAGAAAAAGACCCAATAGTTGTTTGTCCCCTCACTGGTGTATTCTTTGCAAATCCGATGGTGAGTCTAGATACTACTTACTAGTTTCTTGTCAGTTTGTTAAAGTTATTTAGGAATGGTTTACTTCTTTGTTTCGGTGCAAGTGGACTCCCCCTCTAAATGTGCAAAGCTTATTCACTTCCATGCCCAATGGGCAAACCAAAAGGGCCAAGATCATGTGGAGATGTGTAAGGGCTGCAGTATGTTGGACTGTTTGGGAGGAGAGAAATTCAAGGACATTCTCAGATAAGGAGAGAAGCTTGGAAGTAATCCTGGAGACTATACAAATAAGGGTGATACATTGGCTGAGATCTTAGGAGCTCTTGAAGGGATACAAAGGGTCAAGGAAATGCATATTAAAAAATTGATAATAGAAGGTGATTCTGAAATAGTGGTGTATTGCCTAAAAGAGGACAGTTCTATGCTCTAGAAATACAACAATGAAAAAAGGAAGTTCAAGTGGCTCACTAAGGACATGGAAATTCAGTGTACATGGATAAAAAGAAGTTCAAATGCATTGGCAGATGGGCTAGCTAGGCAAGGGGTGAATAGAAATGCTATCTTTTGGGCTGTTTTGTAATTATTTCATGGTCTAGGTGTACTTTAGATAGTAGGGAGTTAAGAATTTTTAGCTCCCTCCCTTGTAATTCTGAATTTCTCAGTCATGAATAAAATTCATTGTTGTTGATAAAAAAAATAATAATTATTATCTGTTTCTCAGGAGGTTGTTCTAATCTCAAAGTGGACCCTGACGTTGAGCAGTATCTAAACAAAATAACCTTTTATATAGTCTTTTTTTTATTGCTTAATAGAGCTACACAACAGGGGTAGCCCACCCATAACCCTCCCCCCCAAACCCTGGTGACAGTAGGATTTGATCCTAAGTCTCTGCTATGACGAGCCAGAGACCTTACCAACTGAGCCAGTTGGCATTGTCATTATATTAAAATATTAAAACTTCTGGCATGATTAGAGTAGAACACTAAAACCAAGTGAAGCATAGGGTCAAATTGGACTGGAGGATTGAACAGGTAGCCAGTACAGAGGGTCCCCCACCCAGTGAATGGTTTAGACCTGCCAAAACAACACATACCACACACCTTAGGCTGATAATAACAGGTACTTTTGTGAGTCATCCAATATGACCAGACAATTGAACCATTCAGACATCTAATCAGTAACCAAACAATCTGCATTAACCACCAAACCATCATTTACTTTGAACCCATTGTTTAGGTCAAAAATAGTAATCTTATGTCTCAACCATTTCATGCCATCAGAACTCTTATATACCCATAACATATAAAATAACATTGCTTTGTTTTTTGAAAAGAGGTAAAAAATTACACCCCCAAACATACACAAAATAACATTACTTTTGTGAGTCATTCAAAAAAGAGTTGTATGGTAGTTTTAGATGAGGTATTATGTTCAAATATTTTCATATTATTTCTATCTACCCCCACCCTTCTTTTTTCTAGTTCTTTTGATGGTCTTTTCTTATTCTTTCTAACATTAATATTTAATACCACCAGAATGTTTACATCAGTTGATGTGAGAGATCAAACTATTCATGCACATATGTGTTAAAAGTTTTTCATGAACTATTTGCATCCAATCCTGTATCTTCACATAGGCAACATTAGTTGTGAAAGGAAGTCCATTAGTATTCCATCAGGTTAAGAGAAGAATTCATACATTTCTACTGGCATAGAGACCAATGTGTGCAAGCTGGCAATCCATGCTCTCCACCAGAACCAGGTAACTGACAAGGTTGGGCGAGCAACTACATAACCAATAAGCATATATCACCAATACATTAATATTCACCATCCTAGGCAGAGCATATACAGCATAATAATGATGAAGGGGATTAAAAATCCCCGGAGAGACTACCTTGACAAATAAAAGCATCACTCGTCAATGCTTTAGTGCATAGTTGGTCATTTGGCCTCAATATGCCATGAGTTTGAAGTTTCAATTTGGAAGCCACACGAGCACTCCAAATATGAAATTAAAGTTCAGGTACTTTATTTAATCATTCAGGTACAGAACTGTGAAAATGGACACAAGTGGTATGCTCATAGTTGTCAAGGCAATTCCTAGGTGACAAGGCGTTGGTGGTTCACCTTGCCTAATCGCCAAGCAGTTTTGTATGTTGTGTTATAAAATACTTTTATATTAATTTTTTGAATAATTATAAAATAGACATTCTTAAACTAAAATATTCATTTTGTGTCTTTATATACTAATTTCTTTTTATTATTTTCTTATTTGTTAGGGATTAATCAACAGTTCAATACAGGTGTTGCTAACTGCTGTTTTTTTTTTTGGATCAATAACTGCTGTATTGAATCCTCAAAGACTTCAAAACCTGAACCAATAAGTAAGGAAGAACTTAAAATTTTGTCTAATCAACATATTTTCTTCTTCAATGTTTTATTTTATTCTTTTCCTATAACAAAAATAGGGGTTCAGCCCTTATATTTTTTTATTTTTCTTTACTTTCTTCTTTTTCTTCTCATGAACATGTTAATTTTCTATACTTTAACATGAAGTTTATACTTTTCTTTTGAAAATTATGGATAATTATTAAGGAAATATTGTTATGGAACCTAGGGAACTACCCTAGGAGAGATTTTTTACATATAAAAATTCACCGCCTGCATGACTAGGCGACACAGTGCCCCTTTGTCACCTAGCCTCGCCTTGGCACCTTGAAAACTATGGGTACATTATTTGAAGATAAGCCAAGATGTCAAATGTAAATTGTGTTAATTTCTCCAGTAGTTTGACTTCTAAATGGTAGGTGACCCACCACTTGAATCTTCCAAATTAATTCAAAAATGACCATGTTATGAACTATAGGTAGATCTTTGGCTTCCTCAATCAATCCATTAAGAGAATTAATAGATATAATCCTTGCCTGTGGTTGATAAACCGTGAAACATTCCCAAGTGTTGTAGCATCAATAACACATGGAACAGCTCCTTCAGTCAATCCATTGATATCATTGATATGGGGGTCGATGCTATACAAATAGCTACAGCCTTCATAACCATACCTGAAATTTTGAAATAGCATATACAAATGCAGATACATTAGAACCTACTAATGGAAACCAAAAAAGGTCGATGGTAAAGAATTCAAGACCTCTCGCTCCTCCTCTTTGCCTCCTGATCGGTTAAAACCTCCCCAATGTATTCACACACAAATGTCCCGCGTGAGATTGCTTCACCAGCTCTGACTGCCCAACCCTGCAAATTACCAAACAGTAAATAAATATAGATTTCATGACAACCATGAAAGAGTTGAAAACATTACCTTATTCTCTGTTTTGAAGACTTCTAGTTTGACTCGCACGCCATTCTGCAAAACCCTATTCCCGCAAGTTTTGTCACAGCTGCACATTGAATTGCACTCATAGACCAGATAGCCCTCCTACAAAGTATAGCAAGAAAAATCCCAAGCTTAATGCCCTGGCTTTACTATAAAATGAACTGAGTCCACTCAATATAGACAAGACTGTTGCAACAGAGCAGGACTTGAGAAATAGTGCACCCTGCTTGTGATCATGTCAAGCGTGCAGGGAAGCTAGAAGCCAATCTTTTATGATCCTTGACTGATTTTTTTTGGTTGCATCTCAACTGAGATCTCATAGGCCAAAGTTGATCCAAAGGGATTACTGGCCAATCAAACTTTCTCTGTCAAAGGTTAGAAGTTAGGAGCTTGACGGGCAGAGCAAAGGAGTTTCCAGATAACAGTGATTATGATCATCTTATCAGATGAAATTTTTGACATAGAAGATCTCTAGTGCCAAAGCACCTTACTGATGCAGCCATTCCTTCCACAAGTACAGAGGAGCAAAAGGCCATATTTTCATCTATATAAATTACAAATATATATATATAGGAGTAAAAGAGGCAAACTACTATTTACTAAATGATGGCATCTTGCTTATAAAGGAGGTTAATGGTGAAAGAGAATCAAATTACCTCCAAGATGATCTGGCCATGTTCATCATATGGAAACCTTCCATACATTGGCTTGCCAAAGATGTCCTTTGCATTTTCATAATCATTATCGAAGAGATATACATGGTCACACTTTTCAGGATAACACATCGAACCTGGGCAAACACAGCCCAATTGCTTACTCTGCAGAGAGAACACATAATTATTCCTTTATACCGAAAGAGAGACAAGGACCCAAATATGTGTCTGCATATTTTTTTTACACACATATACAAATATATTAATATATATAAACATGACCTAAAATTCTTAATAATGATAGTACCAAGAGATTTTGCATCCCATATTCCATGTGTACTATATATGAGGTACAAGCAGGCATTGGAAATCAACTTGCTGATTCAAGTCAAGTCAACTCCCAAGCATGGGAGTCAATCCATGTTGTTGATTCAAATTGCACAAGACTCCAGTGATCAAGGCACCAAATCCAATTGCTCTCGCAATTTTCCAGGGATCGCATGATTCAGATTTCAGATGAGTAATATGTCTCTTAATAAGCACACTGAATTCACTCTCACCCATCCAATCTCTGAGACGACTAAGCAGTTAGAAGCTATTAGCTGTTGTGTTGCCCAGATAGAGATAACCTAACCGATAATGGCTTTCTCTAGAGCTCTTACTTCATCTGTTGTGCTGGTGTTTCTCCTCTTCAGCTTCTCAGAAGCTAGAGAAATCATGGTTGGTGGAAAAACCATGCATGGAAGATCCCATCCTCTGAGTCCGACTCTCTGAACCAATGGGCCGAAGCAGCTCGTTTCCAAATTGGAAACACACTGGTTTGGAAGTATGACGCCAACAAGGATTCTGTATTGCGAGTGATGGAGGCTTTACACCAGCTGCAACCAAGGTTCAAAATATCGATACAGGACGATACACCGGTAGGGCGTATCGGCCTGTATCGGTACTGTTTTTTATGTTCTTTTTAACTGGTTCAGAGGGGCCAGTTTAAAGTCGGTCTACCCCCTGAACCACTCGCCGACCCGAAACACCCCTTGTAGGGGCGTATTGGGAAGGCTCCGATACGATACGTATCGGCCGTAACGAAATTTTGATCCTTGGCTGCAACATATCAAGCCCCATTGCTGATGTTGAGTACAAGGATGGCAACAGAAAGATTGTGCTCGACCGATCGGGGCCATTCTATTTCTCAGTGGAGCAAATGGACACTCTGAGTAAGGGGCAGAAGTGTTAGACAGTTTTGTATGCCCTTAGCTTCAATCCGATTTGATGTACTTTTGATATTTAGTGTAAATAAATAAAGTGCATGTTTGATTCATGTTGTTTGGTTTAATTCTGTGTAAGACCCTAAAACTGAACACTTATAGAGACTCGTGTTAGTTTTAAATGTTCATAGCCATTGGATAAGTCTGGGGAGATTTATCTTGCCAAGGCTGATACTGGTGTGCCACCAAGTGTTGGGATGGCCTGTCTCGGCCACCAGGGTAAGACCCAAGGCACATGCAGTATGGGGTTGCTCAAATCCTTGAACCGGACCAGATTTTCAGTATTGCCCTAGACCTTGGAGACAGATGGGCAAAACTGGAAAGTTACACTTGACCCCTAGACTCGATTATAACACTTCACTAGGTGTCGGATCGGGCTGTCTTTGATATGCCAATCAATGAGATCCTTAGCGGGGATCAAAACCTGGGCATGTTGGGGCAGTCTGAGAATTCATCTGAGTGAGTGATCATAGTGACAGGATCAGCCCCTTTGTCGGACAAAGGTAATGATCGGGAATGCACTCTCTCTGATGGAAACCAAACTGCCGGCAGTTGATTTCAATCGTTGGAATTTTGTTTTGCAAAATTTATATATGATATATATATACGGTTTCAAAGTGTTTGCAAATGGTTTTAATTCTCGGGATCCATGTGAGCAGAGAGTGCGGCACTGTTCCTTGCAGCCGAGGGAGAGGTCCTCTCTTGTCGGGCAGTGCTTGATCATTAAGGGCTGAGAGGTTAAGTGTAAGACCATTTAGGATAGCACCTGATGGGCTAATCTTGCACCTGCCCACAGTCCCTGGGTTTTTATAAGATGGCTTGGCCCAAGGACCACTTAATGTAAGTGTTGGGCCCATAGGGTCCATGTGATGGGCTCATGGGTTCACTGAGCTCTTTCAGTGAATTCGGCTGGGCCTTGTGATAAAGGCTGGGCCGAACCCATGTGGTTGGTGTGTAGATCAATGCTTGGGTTCCACGCCATACAAAGAAGCCCAACTGGGCAGCAGATTGGAGACTAGTTAAGCACTGAATACTTAATGGGCCAAAAGCCCATTTCGAGCTGGGCTGATATGATCACCCATCTATGGGGCGAATCTGGGATTAAAGTTAGCAAAAGGATTGGGCCTTTAACCTTATCCACTCTAGGAGACCAAATTCAAATCAGATTTGAATCTGGTAACCTCCTGATAAGATCAAGAGTAAGCTAACTTAATCTACAGATAGGATTAAGATCATCCCCTATCCAAATACTGATTTGGATTGGGATAACTCCTAATTAGGAGGTTTCTTAATCAAGAAGAAAAGAGGAGAAACCCTAAGTGAACATAATCAGATTTTCGAACCTAGGGTTGTGTGTAAGCAAGAAAGCTTTCTGCGAATTGAGATAGGATCTCATACACACTCCAGAGAGAAGAGAAGCAATTCAGCCATCTTCGTCTCAGGAGATCTCCTCCAGCTGCCGCCTCTCTTTCTGACAAGAAAGAAGTCAAGAAATCAGTTCTTGACATCAGTCTTGCAGAAAAGACTAAAAAAGATTTGGTGCTCATAGTTTCCAGAGGATTCTTGCGAAGGATCCAGTGTGTAGGACGCACTCTGCTGGTTCCATTCCACCTACAGTTGTGTCATCTTCAGCAGGAGCGGATCTTGGTGTCCTCTTTGGGCGTGAACACCAACTTTGGGAGATACTGCTTCTCTGGATCAGGTATAATTCCTCCATTTCCTTTTGGTTCAGATCTGGTTCGATTATGGTTCAAGTAGGATCCTTGAATATTGTATTCTAATTTAGGGAATATGATTCCCAGTTGGAAGAAGGTAGGAAAATTTTTGAAATTCGCCCACCCATTCCGCAATCATTTTGGCGTCCATTAGATGGATCCTACCATTCTCTCAAGAAGCTGATTGCAGTTGTGCTTTTTCCAAGAAGTGGGTTCATTAGCTTTTCTCTAGCGCCATCTCCAACAGAAATTGAGGGACCCTTTGCGGCTCCGACAAGCAGTGCTACAAGCTTGAAGGGTGGGTTGATGGTTGTACTTGGGAGCTTGGTGGGGATAGTTTTGTTCTGAAAGGAGGAATAGATCAACTGGGTTTGGTGGGGAACTTCAGGTTTCCATCTTCAGGGGATTATTTCATTCATTTATTGAGTATTTTTGTTGGGAATTTTTGGGCATGAGTTTGTTACAGTTACCAGGATTATAATGAGATTTCTATAGATTAAATCAATATATATATATAAGCAAAAAGAATGTTTTGAAGGCTTGCATGATATCATTCTCTATATTTGGGAACCAGTGGTGAAGCTCTAAAGAGAACCTAAGAAATAAGACCCATTTAAATCAATTGACAAGGATGAGTGCAACACCAGAGATTCAACTATTATAGAGTGCAACACTGAAAATGAGTAACATATGTGATTTTTCTTATCTTTTCCCTTCTTTCTAAACTCCAGACAATTCTTTTTATTTCAAGATTCAGCCTTTAGGAACCAAGATCAATCATTCAGGCATCTGAAATTCTTGAAAACTGGTTAATTCAAGCTTTTTACTAACAAAATTATTAGGTTTCTTCTTGAAAAACCTCGTTCATTTTAGCCTGGAAGTTGCAAGACTTTTTTGTCTTCTCAAGGAACATGGAACTCTCTTGTAGAAAGATCTTTTTTTCTTTTGTTATTTTCTTACACAAATTATTTGTTCGGAAAAACTGTGAACATTTCATCATCTTTTTGTACTCTACTTTCTTTACATGCTTTTCTTTTGGTAACATGCTTTTCTAAGCCTTAGGTCATCAATTTGAGTTGTTCCATCTTTTTACATGTTTTATGTTTTTACTCATTCGGAGTTCCTTTGAAATGCCCCTCCAAATTTAATTTAACAGGGACGCCTAGCCTCCCAATAACAAAAGTGTACCATTGAATCCTCCTTTTTTACGTTTTTTAAAATGCTTCTTAGTTATCCTTGGAGGGTGTTTTTAACTGCTAATGAAAATGTTTAATATAAAGACAATATTGTGGGAAAAGGTAATGGTATGGGAAATGAAAGAAAATAAACACTTAGGATTTTAAGAAAAAAAATCGATATTGTAATTGTGCAGGCCAAAAGGCTCTCAGACAATTCTCTAATTCAGAATGAAAAGGAAAAAAAAAAAGAATCAAACCTAATTTGAAATACTTTTATTGTGGACTGAAACATTTTATAAGATGAAATGGCAAATAGGTAGCACCAAAGTCAATAATACAAGAACTCAAAAAAGTAGGACTTGAACTCACAATTATACAAGAACTCAAAAAAGTAGGACTTGAACTCACAATTTTCTGATTAGAAGTCTGACATTTTTTAGGTTTTATAAAAGAAATACAAAAATGCATTAAGATATAAGTTATATCATGTCAACATCATCATCCATGCCTTATCCCAACTATATGGGGTAGGCTACATGATATAAGCTATATCATGTACTAATTATAATTTATAATTTTTTTAATATTTCATACTTTTTACGAGTAATCAAAAAGTTGATAAGTTGTCTCACAAGAAAAGGATTGATCATTAAAAAATTAAACATTTCATATTTGTTATAAATTAAATCAAATAAATGTATGACAGATGGAGTCAACTCTATGACTTCCTAGTTGACTCCACTACTGGTACTGGACTTGCCAGCAGTAAAATGCTAAATCAGCAAGCCATGCAAGCAAGAACATCCACACCAATCAGCACATTCAATGTGGGAAAACTCATGAACAAGGATCAACTTAATGTTAGAAGGTTTATGACTATTGACCTTGGTACCTCCACACTCCAAAGTGAGACCACAACACTGTGAAACAGATATTCGTGTATCAAATGCCAACATACATGTCAGGAACTGAAGGTTGGTTGGTAAAGATCAAACATGAGGAGAAGAATTACCTCTGTATCAAGCCCAAGGGATGGATGAATCAACCGCTCTGTCACATAGACAAAGCCCTCCCAAGGCATGGAGTATTCCTCAATTCGGCCACTAGACTTTTGTTCTTCAGTATTGGGAAGGGAACCCATGAGATTTTCATCGACCACACATGCCACTGGAACTGACTCCCGCCCAAAGCTTACATCTTCACATAAAACTATTTCTTTCCTCATGGGGATTGATTTGATATGACTGCAATCGATTACATGGTGACATTCATCCATTTCCCACCCCTCACTGCTCATTTTAACTTGTGAAGATATGGATTCCACCAAGCCACTTGGAAGAGGCATCAAGTGGGGATGATTAGAGGCCATGAATGGTCTACATCCTTTAGGACAGATAAAACCTTCTTGGTGCCATTTAATTTCAATATTGAGCTCACTGCATAGTTTAGCTGCTTTCAGGTAAAAACGCTCAGGCAATACTCCATACTTATCTGCCAGTGTAGTCTCCAGAGTTTTCCTGCAGCAACTGGAGCGAGCAATAGAAAGAATCTCAAGGTTATTTGGTCGGAGTTTTGTTTTCTGAGATTCAGAAAACAAGATTTTTGCAAGATTTGAGCATTGATGTTCTTCCAAACTACCAAACCCTGTGGTCTCCTTTACCTGAGTTTGCACTTTTATTTGCCCAGTGCTCACTGAACTTGAGGACTGGATGCGTTTCTTCATACTTAAATTACCCCTATTCTTGATCCTAAACGATGCAGCTCCAAGGCTTTTATTAAAACTAGGACGGCTTAGTCTACCTGATTTTAGCCTATAAGCATTGATGTGAATCCCTCTCTTAGGGGGGCGTTGGTTTATTGCATTAGGATCCATATGAGCTGCTTGATGATGGCGACCAAGATCAGGCAGGAGATCAAACTTCAATCCACAAAACCGACAGATGAACTTCCGTAACTCACCTTGGCTGGTGGACTTATCCTCCACTGCATCTTTATTTTCCACCCCAAGTTTTGGTGGAGAAGCTTGGCTTGTTGAGAGCACATGCTGTTGAGGACTGCCTGAAAGCTTGAAATCCATGGAATGAACTGAGAGGACATGCAACCATAACTGTTCAGGATTAACAAAATGGCTAGCACAAGGTATACATTGAAAAAGGATACATTGTTCAAGGAATTGGACTCCATGTCTCTCTGTCACATGGGTCTCAAGGACTTTCTTATTAGTGAATGAATTCATGCAGATTGCACATGCATACCCTCTGAACAGCCATTGTGCTTCTTTTTTGTGAACATCCATCCAATGGTTACCAAGCCCTTCATCATCAAAAAATTGCTCTGTGCAAATCTTGCATTTAACAGTCTTGTGAACATCTTGACTGCTCTCCTGGCCCACAGACATTAGCACAGCCTGCTCTGTACCAGTAGAGAAAACTGGTTTATTTTTATCATCATCTAAGCCCCAAAGCCTCTTCAATTTCTCTTTTTCATAGGAAACTAATTTCATAAGGTATTCCCCAACACATAAATCTTTAGAAGCTTCAGATAAGATCCACTGAAGTTGAGTCCCCCTAGGAACCGGGTTTCGGAGGGATAGGACACTTTTAACGAAGTTGTAAAGTAGCTCACACGCTCGATGTAAATGCAACTTTTGCGTCCGAGAGCTGCAACCTCGTAGAAGTTCAATAAACACTTCTTTTGATATTATCCGACTCTTACCATTCCTTGCACGTTTGAGCCAGCTTGGAAGATGTTTTTCACAGTACAGTGTATGCAGCCTTGCATTGTCTGGACAAGAATCACTGTTGTTCTGGTGGCTAGATCCAATGCAAAGTTGCAAATCTCCACTATCATCGTCTTTAATGGAATGATCACATTTCCCAATTGAATTCTTATTTGCATCCAAGGTTCTTTGCTCCACAAGTAAGACTGTTTGCTCTCCAACCGGATTTTGCATTTCTGCTGCTAATGTTATTTCTTTGCAATATGTAGTTTCTGAACTAGAAATCTTCTCTATGTCCATTCTCTTATTCACTGATAAACTTGATGAATTTTCAGCATCCATCAGAGACTGACTGTTGTTAAGTCTGTGTTTCTTGCAAAATGGGGAACCATATTGGGACCGATGCTTACATCTTGTGCCATGAGTGGTGGTGCCTTCACACATAGGTGTGTTAACAGGGGTGCCTTGTTCTGCTTGCTCAACTTTACCCAGTGAACGGACAGCCAAATGCACACAACAGTAAACATCACCATCATTTGCCCACCTCCCACATTGCCTCTGCTTGGCTTCAATAAAAGCCATGCATTGGCGGTACTTATTCCCAGGATCCAGTGGTTTTTTACCAACTCCATCCACATGCATCTCTTCTGTTTCTGTGGTTTGCATGAGCTTAGGATTATCAGGTTCAACTACAATTTCTTCCCATCTGCTGGCCACACCATTGGAATATTCTGATGGGACATGTGTCTCAGCAAATGTTTTACAAGGCTCAGATACCAATGCAGTGGCATTTCCAACACCCTGTCTATTGAAAAATTCTGTCTCAATCTCAACAGTGTTATCCTGAGGGGGAACCCCATGAGGTTCCTGGGATTGCACTTGGGGAACATACATGTCTGCACGACGAACTTCTAGCTTAGGCCTTTTCCTGCTAATATGGACATCTGCTACAGTAGAATCATCACTGCTTTGCTGCCCTGTCTCTCTGCCACTTGCTAATGGATGTGACATTGAAAACCACTTCATGACCTCCTGCTTCCAAGTCTTCCACTCAGAGTTCAACTGAGGCTGCACAGGTGCATTCCAGAGTGCTCCAACCTCATTCCACAAGATGGAATTAATTAGTTCCTGTATTAGAAAAAGAAATCAATATTAAAAGGTTATTGAACATATACATGATTCAAATTCCAAAACCACAAATAAATTCCACATATCAGAACATTTTGAAGAAAGAGATTGCAATATATCATCAACGTAAATTATGACTAGCCAAACTATTTAAACCATCCAAATACATGACCTCTTTGGCTACATTAGATTCCATTGGCCAAAAGAAAATGGAAGGATGCCAGTAAAGTTTGAAAATGATTCACATGACTTAGACATAGGATAAAAGGTCAGACCCAATGTTGATCCCAATTATATGGGATCTTGGGAGGGGGGTAAACTGGATACAGACCTAACATTTGGCCTTTTTGCATAAAGTGGCTATTCTCAGACTTGATACCTGCATTCTCATGCTTGCCGGCCTGAGATTTTACCATTGCACCAAGCAATAGTCCCTACGTACTCAATGTTTCAGCAGTAAATAATCCAAGAAAATAAGAAAGAAATATGCAGAAATCAAGAGCAAAGGTTCAGCAAGGTAAAGGAATAAGGAAAGAGAAGAATGAGAGAAAACATTCCCAATGTGAGATCCCACTTCCTTTTATAATAAACTTCTCTAACTACAACTACAATAACTGTTCTGCCCTTAATAAGTCAGGCGAGACAAAAGCCAATAAATAAAAAGAGATAAGGACAAAGTTCACTAACAATCAAATAATATGGCCCAATAACTAACAAATATAAATAGCTCATAAAGAAAGATAAAACAAGCCTAATAAACAATAAAAAGAATAGTTCAATCTCTCAGCACTCCCTCTCAATCTGAGCATAAAGATTAATCATGCATTGCTTGCTAATACTGTTAGGTACTGCCTAACTCAGGGTTCGTTAGAGTGAACCGAACTCCTAAGGGGAGAGAGAAAACTGGAGAAGAGAGAGAGAGAGCTGGATGTTCGAATGGAATTCTTCCCTGATCATTTCTTCCTCTGGTCTTTATAGCCCAGTAAGCTGTTTATAGTTTGTTACAAGACTGTTACATTGTTTTAACTGTCAGCCCACTTGGATTAACTTCTTGCTGATGTGGCTTCCTTTTCTTGTAAACTTAATATGTGGGCTGGCTGTTCCCATATATCGGCCTTGGTTTGCCGCAGCTCTTGGTCTTAACTAATCCCCCCCCCCCCGGTTGAGCTGGACCTTGCCCTCAAGGTCAATGTGGCAGATAGGGTTCCCAGGTTGCATCCTCTTCAGGTAACTGTGACCTGACGACTAAAGCTTCTGGGACAATGTGGGAGCCTTTCTTGACTCACCTGAAATCAGTGATACATACCGGCCCTGTTTCTAGTTCCAAATCACTTAAGAATTTGGGGAGATATGGTTGAGTTATAGCATCTGGTTTCAAGCATTTTTTGAGAACCGAGACATGGAAAACTGGGTGCACTCTCGAATCTGGGGGAAGATACAATCGGTATGCAAGAGGTCCAATCTTCTCCATAATCTTGAAAGGTCCAAAGTAGTGAGGTGCCAGTTTGTTCCATCGCTATTTTTGTACTGAAAGCAACTTGTAGGGGAGCAATTTAAAGTAAACCATGTCACCAACCTGATAGTGTACTTCTCTATGATGTTTATCATATAATTGTTTCATCCATTGTTGAGCCCGGAGTAGGTTGTGTTTAAGTTCTTTTAGGATGATGTCTCGACTCAGCAGGTGTTCTTCAAGTGTAGCTACCGTTGTAGACCCTCTCTCATAGGGAATTAGTGTACACAGGTCATGACCATAAAATGCCCGAAAAGGGGTAATTCCGGCCGATATCTGATAGGTGGTATTGTACCACCATTCAGCCAAATGCAACCAGCTTAACCATTGTCTTGGCTTGGTTCCGGTGAAACATCTAAGTATGTTTCTAAGCAACGAATGACCACCTCTGTTTGCCCATCCGACTGTGGATGGTAGCTTGTAGATTTACTCAGTTGTACACCTTGGAGGCGAAAAAGTTCTTTCTAAAAGAGGCTGATGAAGATTGGATTTCTGTCAGAAACAATAGACTTTGGGAAGCCATGAAGACGAGCTATTTCCCGAACAAAATTGTCGGCCACTGTAGCAGCAGTAAATGGATGTGACAGTGCTAAGAAATTGTTGTATTTTGTAAAGCGATCAACAACCACTAATATGACAGATTTACTGGCGGAGATTGGTAGGCCAGTTATAAAATCCATAGAAATATCTTCCCAAACTTGGCTAGGTATGGGTAATGGTTTCAGCAGGCCCACTGGACTGACAGACCTGGCATGTAGATATGTTTTTCTTTATGGAATTTAGCATGCTCATCCAATAAAACTGGGACAACACCCTCTTATATGTGTGTAGGACTCCTGAATGTCCGTCCATTGGTGTCACATGGAAGTAATTCAGTAGTTGGTCCAAAAGGGTTAAGTCCGTTGGTAACACCATCCTACATCTATAAGGTACAGCATTGACCCTTGGACAGAATACCCCAGTTTGATACTCGGTTGCTGCAACAACTGCGCCTTTATTGCTTGGAGTTCCTTATTATTGTTGGCTTCCTCCCGTAATTGGTCCCATAGTTCTATAGTGGGTTGTTGGAAGTTGGAACACGTGCAATTGGAGTAGGCTCTCCGCTAGTTGTTTGGGTTGACGTGACAGTACATCAGCAACTCTATTTGTTGCCCCGGGTTTGTATTCAATAGTGTAACCGAAGCCCATTAACTTTGAAACCCAATGCTGTTGGCCTGGAAAAAGGACCCATTGTTCCAATAGGAATTTCAGACTTTGGTGATCAATCTTAATCACAAACTTACAACCCAATAAGTAGGAGCGCCAGTGCTGAACTGCCAATAAAACCGCCATCAATTCCCGGTTGTAGACTGAAGAGTGATCTTGAGTGGCAGATAAGGCCTTACTAAAGAAGGCAAGGGGTTGCCCGTCTTGCATTACCACTGCTCCCATGCCCAGTCCCAACACATCGCACTCAACCACAAAAGGCTTGTTGAAATCTGGTAAAGTTAGGGCTGGTGGGGACAACACTGCTGCTCTTAAGGCTTCAAATGCTACTTGAGCTTTGTTATCCCAATTGAAAGAGTCTTTCTTCAGAAGGGCTGTTAGTGATGCTGCAATTAACCCATAGCTTTTAATGAAACAATGGTAGTACACCATCAGTCCTAAAAAGGCCCGGAGTTCCTTAATGTTACGTGGTGCTGGCCATTCTTGAATGGTAGATATCTTGTCCGGATCTGCTGAGACCATTCCATCTTCCACCACATGGCCCAAATAGTGTACACGGGCCTGCCCAAAGGCATATTTCGATTCTTTGGCGTACAACTGATTTTGTAAGAGAATGTCTAAAGTAATCTGCAAATCCACTAAATGTTGGGCCCATGTTGGGTTGTACACCAAAATATCATCAAAAAAAGACTAATATGAAACGACGCAAATGTGGCCTAAACAAGTCGTTCATTAAGGCTTGGAAGGTTGCCGGGGCATTGGTGAGGCCAAATGGCATAACCCGGAACTCATAATAGCCATCATGAGTCTGAAACGCCATTTTTGGAATGTCACTTTCATGGACTCTAATTTGATGGTATCCAGCCCGTAAATCCAACTTCGAGAAGATCCATGCAGTCTTGAGTTCATCTAGAAGTTCATCTATTACCGGAATCGGAAAAGGGTCCTTAACTGTAATATTATTAAGTGCCTGCTAGTCCATACAAAATCGCCACGTCCCATCTTTCTTCTTGACAAGAACAGGTGACGAGAATGGGCTATGGCTGGGTTGAATAAAATTTTTATCCAATAATTCTTGAACTTGTTTTTCAATTTCTTGTTTTTGAAAATAGGGATAACGGTAGGGCCTTACATTGGTAGGAGACGCATCCGGCAATAGTGGAATTCCGTGGTCATGACTCCTGATTGGGGGTAGATTCGCTGGCTCCTTGAAGACTGCAGCATATTGCTGGAGAAGATTACTGAGTTGTTGCTTGTAATCAGTTTGAGTCAATGTATCCTGAGCCTTGGATAATGTTGGGCATGTATGATTTAATCCCTTGATAATGGGCTGATTTGGGTCCCGTGCTTCTTTCAACAAGGATGACAAGCTTACTGAGCTGGCTCAGCTAGCTGAGTGGCCTTGTAAATGTAATCTTGTTCCTCCTATCATGAAATCCATAGACAAATGGGCCTAGTTGCATAGAACCGGCCCAAGTTGCTGCAATCATTGAATCCCCAATACAATATCGGCTCCACTTAACTCCAGTGGGTAAAGATCAACCACAAATTGTTGATCTTGAATGCATAACCCAATGTCTATGCAAATTCCATCACATTGAAGTGAGGTCCCATTAGCTACATGGACCTTAAATGAGGTTGTGGGCTGAACTAGTAACCCCAGTCGTTTGACTAGCACTGTGGTTACAAAGTTTAGGGTGGTTACAAAGTTTAGGATGATACCACTATTGATGAGGATAGACACTTGGCGACCCCGAACTAGTCCTGTCACCCTCACAGTTTGGGATGATGAAAACCCAACTAGGGCCTGTAATGAAATTAAAGGTTGTATGGCCTCAGGCCAATTTTGTTCGCCAATCGTTGATCTTTCCTCTGGTTGTCGATCATCTTCTTCATCCTCAATCTGTAATAAGAAGGCTTGTTGAGACTTGCATCTATGGCCTGGGTCGAACCTCTCTTCGCAATTGTAGCAAAGACCTTTGTCTCGGCGATTCTGCATCTCTACTCAAGTTAGCTTCTTGAATGGAATAACGGGACTTGGGCCTAAGTTACCTGGTGGTTTTCCTAAGATGTTGCCTTCTTTATTGAGTCTCGTCCCTCCCAGTCTTGGTGCTTTAAAGATTTGTTCGTCTGCTGCCATGGGCCGTCTAGACGTCGAGCTTGAGCTATCTTTTCTTCTTAGGTGTGGGCTAGGGCTGTTGCGGCCATCACAATGGATGGATGCATCGCCTTGACCTCTCCAACCGTATTTCTTCTTTGAGTCCTCCCACAAAAGCTCCGACCAATGCCTTCTCCAGCCACCCCTAGACTCTCAACGATAGACATTCAAACTCCAAATGGTAGTCACAGATGCTTCCTACTTGTTTTATCTTTGCGAGGCTCTCATCAAAATCTTCATAAACCGAAATCCCCAAATCGGACACACAGGGCATCAATGAAGTCAAGCCACGAAATACAAGGTGCCTCAACGATACCACCGATACCAAAGGATTGTGTATCCATCCAAATGCATTGCCACGAGTGCCACTCTATCTGGTTTGGACACCTCGTTGTACTCGAAGAATCTTTCCGCCCTTTATATCCAAGGAATGGGGTCTCCTGAGAAGACCGGAAAGCTTAGTTTCATGTTCCTTTCCAAGGTGGAGCTACTTCTTCGGCTACTCCCCTAGGTCACCCTATTTTGGTTGATTTCTCTGTCTTCAACCAGCGGGTTCTATTCTAGCCTTTGCAAGATTTCTGCCAGTGCATCCTTGATTCCTCACACATCGTCAGAGACATGGACAAGCTCGACCTCCACCTGATCAACTCGTGCCTCCATGGACATAGCTCAAGTATTGGTCATCAGCTCTGATACCAAACTGTTAGGTACTGCCTAACTCAGGGTTCATTAGAGTGAACTGAACTCCTAAGGGGAGAGAGAAAACTGAAGGAGAAGAAAGAGAGAGAGAGAGAGAGAGAGAGAGAGAGAGAGATGGATATTCAAATGGAATTCTTCCCTAATCCTTTCTTCCTCTGGTCTTTATAGCCCAGGTAAGCTGTTTACAGTTTGTTACAAGACCGTTACATTGTTTTAACAGTCTGCCCACTGGGATTAACTTTTTGATGATGTGGCTTCCTTTTCTTGTAAACTTGACATGTCGATTGGTTGTTCCCGTATATGGGCCTTCGTTTGCCACAGCTCTTGGTCTTAACAAATACACTATTGGAACTTTCTTGTGCACTTCTTTGGTGAAGGCAAGGTTCAAAGTATCGATACAATACGCCCGATACAGGGCATATCGTATCACATCTTTAAGCCTCAATACACCTATTTATAGGTCTTTTTACAATCTCCTTTTTTACATTAAATAATGTATATAATTATACTTAAAACTAAAATTTAAAAAAAAAAAAAAACTAAAAAATAATAAAAGGCGAATCAGTTAAAGTACTGATTTGAACCATGGGTGAAGGCCGCCAGTATCAAAGGAAGACAAGCCTTTCCAAAGGTCATATGCTCTCTGATAAAATGTTTGTTAACTTTTTTTTTTTTGCTAATTAAACACAACAGCAACAAAGCAAATACAAGCAGTCAAGCTAAGCATGTCAGTATCAAAGGATTGAAAGTCACATGCCCATTCAAGCAGTCATTTCAAACATAATGTTTGTCAACTTCAATGTGTTTTGTTCTGTCATGTTGTACTAGATTATGGGCTATATTGACAGCAGCCCAATTATCATAATACAACATCATATGCCTATCATTATCAATCCCAAGGTCCTCTAACACGTGTTTCAGGGATCTGCAGTACTTCCCAGCAGGGTTCCAAACTCCATCAACTGCTTTTGATCACCTCCAGTAGACTCCATTACTTCAAATTACAACAAATAACTCGAAAACATATCAAGAAACAATATCGTGTATGAATCCTGACTTATAGTCAACAAGCAAGACTATCTCTCAGGGTTGCCCAACCCTAGCACCCATGGGACAAAAGAGAAACTGGAACTGCTCGCTCCAGACTCTCCAAAACTCAGATTGATGGCTGTCGATCTCAACTATGGTGAAAGGAGAACTAAACAAACCCCAATTACCAGCCCCAATCATAGATAATAACCCTTATCATATGATCAAAAACTCTGACTTATTCTGGATTCTTGGGCAGCAGCACTAGGAAGTGCTTCTAGGCTACAAAAATAACCTTGCTCTTTTCCAAAAACCTCTACTAGTCAGGCGACAAGAATAAGAGTGGTCAGAAACTTCAATCACCCATGTGCACTGCTGATCCTAGTGATACATGGGTCTAACATGCAAGAGAGAACCTCAGCTCTGATACCAACTTGATGTTTCAGCAGTAAATAATCAAAGAAAATAAGAGAAAATGTACAGAAACCAACAATAAAGGTTCAGAAAGCTATAGGAAGAAGAAGAGAGAAGAATGGAGAAAAAGGATGAGACAAAACACATGGTGTTTGGTTCCATTGCCATTTATCAGAAAATTAATGCCAGCTCAGCGCCAAATAGGTGTTTCCCCCAAATGGATTCTGAAATTTTGTTTGGTTAAGTTGCTTATCAATAAAACATTGTTCTCTGGTTGTGAGAGCCGTCATTGGAGGAAACGTCATTTTGACGTTTTCCCCAACAGAAGTGTTTTTTTACTCTTTGGCTTATGTCATGCCTAATGGCACCTAGTTGTCATAAAATAACAAAAAACATTGCCCTGATTTTCAAGGGAAAATTTGTACAAAACATTTTTCTGATAAACAGCCCCTAAATTATCAGAATTGAGGTAGCTCATGCAATGTGCTATTAAAAGCTTCATTTCTTATTTTAGGTGAGATAATCAGGTGAATGTTCTCTCATTCACTAAATTGCATCTTAAAGTGTCAGCATGAGGTCTTTCATAAGTTCCAACTTAAGCATTATCCTAAATGACGTATCATATTTTATCCTTCCTAGGAGTAGGCAAGTAGCCCTAATATGTTATAAAATGAGGGAAAGTGGATTAACTGGTTTGGTCATGCAGAAAAGACCATCTACAGCACCAGTGAGAAGTGATCTGTTACAGGTTGAATGGTTTATAAGAACTAGGGGAAGGCCAAAAAGGACACAGGTTCAAGTAGTGAAAAATAATTTGGGGGCACACACTGTAACAATGGATATGGTACTGAACAGAGTGGAGTGGCCGAACAGGATTCGTATAACCAACCAACCCCATATAGTTGGGACAAGGCTTAATTGAACAGAGTTATAAGGTCTTATGGTGGTATCAATTTTTCGGCTTGAAAAAAGTACTGAGGTGGTACACAATGACAATAGGATGGGTGTACAACCTTCTCTGAAGGTCCATATAGCCTAGAGTGAACAGTTTGTTCAATTGGTTTCCTAGATTGGCAAAGTCTATTATGAGCTACAACACCTAGATACCTGTATGGTAACATCTCATATTAGACACTATAACACCCATATCATCCTAATTCTGAAAGACTAGGAGGGGGAACTACATATGCCACAATAAATTACAGAACACAGTACCAGAATGCAAAAATAAAAAATTAAAAATAAAGCCTGCCTGGAAACATCCTTCAAACAAATTTACAGCCACCAAGAAATTAAAAAAAAAAAAAAATTGCATGTTTGATCCATAAACACAAAATATACCAAGAATATTTTACATAAATGTAATGAAAAATCAGGACAATCACCTCTTTCAGCAATTCAACTGATTCAGCACTTTGCGCATTCTGACATTGCTGTGCCCAAGAGTCAAAAGAATGTTGTAGCCAATCAGGGCTTATGAAACGCTGCAATATCATCTGTAATTTAAAGAAGCAATGATACTTTAATTTCGATGTATTTATAATACTTAATAAATGTGATGATTCTATAAAAATAGTACTAGAGAAAGTACAATTACAGCAGGCAAATTAAAAAAAAAAAAAAATCAAGGTCTCAAGTCATAGAGAAAGCTTGCAATAAAAGAACACTCCAAAGGGAAATTTGTAGGACTCATCTTTCCATGTTATTCATCAAGACATTTTTAAGCTAAAAATTAACAAAATCAGATTGTCAAAGAGCAATTTCTCCCATCCATCTATCAGAAAAATTGTGCTAAATGGTCAGAGACAAAACCAAATGATTACAATGACCACATCAAGTTGGTTCTAGATCCAAAAGAAGTTGTTGGATTGAACCTACCAAATGGTGAACTACTTCATCTGTTCATGACATGGTAAGATGTTCAAGGAGTGTAGTAACAAACTCTGCTTTTGATATCACAGGGCATTGAAAAAAGAAGCCAATGACAGGTTTTTCCACTATTTCAGACAAGGTAAAGGAAGCCGGTGAGAGTGCTCCAGAAGATATTATCAGTTAAAGAGGCAGTGGATCAACATCTTATGCTAAGCGATAATGGGAATTTGGAGGAACGGATGGAGACAGCTAAGACGGGAGAAAATTCTGATGTGGAAGGTGATACAAGAAATGGCTTTTACTTCACTGATTCGAAGAGTAAGGTCCTTTCCAGTGAGACTGGCAGTAGGGAGTTGGGTCAGGAGATGGAGGGAGTTACAAGTGTCATGGATCCTGAACAGGTGTGTGAGGAGGAAGATTTGAGGAACTCAGTCCTAATAGGAACATTGGGGGTGGATTTAGGTAGGAGAAGTGAAGGCATTTTGGAGAATCCTAATACTGACTATTTCACTGTAGGGGAGTTGAGAAAATCAAGAGGGTTGGGCAATGGGCAGCTTGTTCATGTGACCAAAGTTTTCCATTGTCTCAAGGAAGGGCTTGTTGGGGACGGTCCTTGTTGCAGATTCAAGAGAATTTACAAGAGGAAGGGGTCGAAAATCAAGGTTAGAGGTCAGAATTCTTTAAAGGATAGAGGTGGAGCTAATTCTTTGGAAGTAGGCTCAGTCAAGAAGGCACCACATTTAGTTTCAATTAATCAAAAAATTGAAGTCTCACCAGGGAATAAGGGAGAAAGAAATAGTATAAAGTTTACTGAAGAGAATGAAGGTGAAGAGAACAAAGTTGGGAAGGAGGACGTGGAGGAGGTGACTGTTGATAGAATGGGGAAAGGTGAAAGGACGGGAGATTTGAAAAAAAAATTGTGGATGTGAATGTTCAGGTTGAGGACGAAAAGGAGGACTTATCAACCTTGAGGTCGAAATCTGATTCTAGAACAGAGACAGCCTTTCTGCTGAATAAATCCAAGCCCAAGAAGGACTTATCCTGAGTTCAGTGTTATGAATGTAAGGAATATGGACATGTTATCTCACACTGTCAGAAGAAAATTTTTTGTACCTACTACAAGCAACATGGGCACATTATTCCTGAATGTCCTACCCAACCAGCAAAGGGGAATGGTTCAGGCTCTAAGAAGAGTCAACATAAGGCTTTCCAGACAACAATTGAAGGTGCTGATACAGGGAGTACAACTTCAGCAGGAATGGATGAAAATTCCGGGGCCCTTACAGAAGAAAGAATGCGGCAACTAGTATCCTCAGCTACTTCCTCTGCATTTTCAGCCATAGGTCTCTCTGGTGAGTCATCCTATTATTGTTCCTCTCCTAGTCACTTATGGATCATTGGTTCCAGGGCCTCTAACCATATGACAAGGGCATACACTGATCAATCTGTGTTCTAAAAGCGCAAGGCACAAAAAAGGCACAGAGGTCAATTTGCACCCGAGGCGCGCACCTTTTTGAAGCAAGGCACAAAAATAAAAAAATGCTAAAAAATCAAAAAAAAAAGTCAGAAAATTCAAAAGAAATGCCAAAAATTCAAAAACAAAATCAAAAAATATTAAACATAATATTAATAAAAAATATAAACTTAAATTTTAAAATAAATGTTTTAAAAAACCTATTATGTAAAATTAAAATACATAAACATAAGATGTAAAGCATATTCAAATGAGAATTTAAAAATAAAATCAAACATATACAACATTTTCAAGCATGTAAAACCTCTAATCTCTTTTTTCACTCAATTGCATTACTTCAAGTAGCTAATGTAATGTAAAACATATTACATTCCTTATTCTACAAGCCGCCTTTGTGCCATGCCCCTCGAGGCAAGCCCAAACAAGTCCATGTTAGGTGTTAAATTCTTAGTTCTCATACAAAAAAAGTAATGAATTTATAATTTTAATTGCCTTTTAAGAAAATATTTTATTATGATGAATGAATAAACAACATTTGCAAATAGGGGGTTCTTGGAGCCCTCAGCCCAGCCGCTATGTTCAAAAAAAAGCAAAAAAGCATCAAATTTTCAAAAGGTGCACGCTTGGGCTGAGGCACAAGGCGCACCAAGCATGCGCCTTTTGAAAGGACTGCACCTAGGACCTAGGCGAAGTGCATACCCTAAAATGCACCTCGCCTATGCGCCTAGGCACGCCTTATACATCACTGGTTAAACCCAAATCTTTGAATAAACATATCATTACTGCTAACGGAGAGAAATTAGATATTGTTGGATGCAATGATTTGTCTTTGTTTACATCCGTTAATTCCTGCTTTCATCTACCTAAAACTTTCTTTGTTCCTAAACTTACAACAAATTTGATCTCAGTTGGTCAGCTAGTTGAGGATGGTAACATTGTTTCCTTTTCCCATGATGGTTGTTTCATACAAGACCAGCGCACTGGGACAGTAAAAGGGAAGGGGCGTAGAATGGGTCGGCTATTTGCCTTGGAATTTGAAAAGACACAGGGGCCTTCTTCCACATCTTGTTTGCTTACTACTACACCTAGTTCTGAAGTTGTTTGCAGAAATAATGTGTGGCATTTGTGGCATAGGCGACTTGGTCATCCCTATGCAAATAAACTTGAGTTTTTGTTTCATGTTGGTTTTTTGTCTTCTAAAGCTACTTCTTTTAATAATGTTGATAAAAATTGCATTTCTTGTTGCTTGAGTAAAAGCCATGTTTTAACTTTTCCCTCTGTTACTGAGCATGCTTATGTTCCTATTAAACTAGTACATAGTGATGTATGGTCATCTCCAGTTGTTTCCAGGTTGGGATATAAATATTTTGTTACATTTGTTGATGACTATATTCGCTTTACCTGGTTATATTTCTGAGAAACAAATTTGAAGTTTTTTCTACCTTTAGATCTTTCTTAGAAAAGATCAAAAACCAATTTGATGCAAACATTGGGGTTTTCCATTCAGACTTGGGGGGTGAATACCTTGATGGAGACTTCCAAAATTTTTTTAGAGACGATGGAATTCAATCCCAAAAATCTTGTCCCGGCACTCCACAACAAAATGGAGTGGCAAAGCGCAAAAACAGACATATCTTGAGCATAGTTCGAACCCTTCATCATGATTCCCATGCTCCTACTTCATTCTGGGTGGAGGCGGCCAGCACTGCTTTGTATCTTATTAGCATTCTTCCCTCATTTGTCTTGCGTAATACCTCTCCTTTTCAAAGCTTGTTTCATCCTTCACTTGATTTTTCTATTCTTCATGTATTTGGTTGTGCTATTTTGTTCACCTTCCACCACATGAGCGCACAAACCTTACTCCCCAATCAGCAATGTGTGCTTTTGTGGGGTATAGCCCTGATCATAAGGGCTTCCTTTGCTATGATCCTCAGTCACGTCGAGTTCGTGTATCCTGCAATGTCATCTTTCTTGAAAACATTTCCTTTTTTGCCCGCATTGTTAAGTTGCCTGCTACTTCCATTTCGATGTTGTACTCTTTTGATTCTGCACGTTCTTCTAATTCACCTCCTCTTCCAAAATTGCTCCATGTCTATTCTAGGAAGAGGCTAGCTACTCTGGCTCCTATTGCTCTGCCCCCTTCATCACCAAAAGCTGATCCATCAAACCTAGCCACAAGTTCCTCTTCTTCTCTTGATCTTATAAGTACATCTACACCTATCCTTGATCCCCAACCATCCTCTGATCCCCCTTTACGTCGTTCATCTCGTGTTTCTCGCTCTCCTAATTGCCATAGATTTCCTTCAAACCATAGCTCATTTTCTGTTGTTTTGTCTATCACATATATTCCCACATCTCACTGGAAGGCTATGGTTGTCCCGCATTGGAAAGAAGCCATGGATACTGAGCTCCAAGCCCTTGATAATGATACTTGGGACATGGTACCTACCCCTCCAGATGCCTCTCTAATTGGAAGCAAGTGGGTATATTCAGTAAAACTCAATTCTGACAAAAGCCTTGATAGATACACGACACATTTGGTGGCACAAGGGTATAAGCAGGAGTATGAGATAGATTATGATGAGACATTTGCCCCTGTAGCTAAGATGACCATTGTTCGTCCATTGTTGGCTATATCTGCATGTAAACACTTGGAGATTCATTAGATGGATGTCAAAAATTCTTTCTTACACGGAGACCTCAAGGAAACTGTTTATATGAAGCCTCCACTAGGACACTACAACGGTTCTCCCTTGGTATGTCGACTTAAAAAGTCCTTGTATGGTCTTAAACAAGCCCCCAGGGCATGGTTTGAGAAATTTCGTTCAATGATCATAGATGCAAGATTCATCCAGAGCCCCTCAGATTATTCGCTGTTCATATTGAGACATCCCCAAGGAATCACAATATTACTTCTGTACATGGATGACATTCTTATCACCGGTGATGACAGTCAAGGCATTTCTTCTCTGAAACAGCTTCTTAGTCAGGAAGGACCTTGGTCATCTCACTTATTTCTTAGGGCTAGAAGCTACTCACTCTTCTCACAGGTATTTTGTTAATCAACACAAGTATGCAATGGATCTTGTCAAATCTGCAAACCTGAGTGATGACAAATAGGTTGACACACCTCTTGAGATGAATCTGAAACTTTCGAAGGAAGATGGGGACCCTCTACCAGATGCTACTCTTTATCGACAGCTTGTTGGTAGTCTGATTTACCTCACCATGACACATCCCGATATCTCTTATGCTATCCAAGTGATCAATCAGTTCATCTCTTCTCCTCGACAACCACACATGACAGCGGTTCTTCGCATTATCAGATACATCTGTGAAACTCTTTCACATAGCATTTTCTTTTTTGCGTCTTCTCTTGGCTTATCCGCCTATGCAGATGCTGATTGGGTAGGATGCCTAGATACTAGACGTTCCACTACTGGTTTGTGTGTTTTTCTTGGTGACTCTCTCATATCCTGGAAGTGTAAAAAGCAACCGATTATTTCCAAATCCTCTGTCTGCAATGAGATTATATGGCTAAGAGCCCTCCTTGATGACCTTGGGATCTCCTTGTCATCTCCAGTTCCTATTTATGCTGATAATGTGAGTGCTATCAAGATTGCATCCAACCCTGTCTTCCATGAGCGAGCCAAGCATATAGAGGTTAATTGTCACTTCATTAGAAATCAGTTTTCTGCTGGAAACATATCTTTGCCACACGTGTCTTTTGCCCTACAGCTTGCTGACTTATTCACAAAGGCTATGACTCGTGCTTGCCACCAGTTTCTAGTTGACAAACTGAGGCTCATACCTCGGCATCAGTTTGAGGGGGGTGTAAAGACTGATTTATGTCTCTTACATCTTTCCTTTTTTGGCTCTTGGGACCACTCTTTTATGTTGTAACTTGTATACACTATTCTTTTGTTTTATTCATTTTTGTAAGAGAAGGACAAATCCGTCCTTTCCATAACTTTGTACACTTTCATATATAAGTTAATCTTTTCTAGGCGTGTGACTCACCAGAACATATCCTTTCATTTTCTAGTGTTTCCTCTCTGCTTCAAACCGAGCTGATAGCCTACAATCATCTAACTTTTCTTTCATAAAGAACATAACACTTGGAATTTGAGAAATTGTTTCAGCAATAGGAAGAAGAGATAGTATAGATTGATTTAGGCAAAAGATTAAGCAATCAACCCTCCCAATCAAATTTATATTAATATGAACAAATTTACAAAATACCTGAGCACATTATCACTCACACAATACCACCCCTCAAACAAGGCCCCATGCTGTGTATAGAAGATATTAATCATGCCCACCTTGTTGTGACTATCTGCAAACTTGGACTTAACCACACCTTTAGTTAATACATCAGCTAGCTGATTTTCAAACCCTACGAAAGGTAGACACACTTAGCTGTAACTTTCTTCTAGATAAAATGATGATCCACTTCAATACTATTGATCCTATCGTGTTGTATAGAATTATCTGCACCATTGTTTGTCACCTTGTTGTCACAATAAAGTTTCATAGGACGAACTAAAACAACACCCAACTCTCCCACTAGGATTTTCAACCACAACCCAGATGCCACACCATAACCCTATTATCAGCTTCAGTACTTGAGTTTTTTTTTTATCAATAACACTTTCATTAGATCATCAGTAGAAAATTTACAAGTGGAAGACAAACACACTTATCTTCCAAGAGCCACAAAGAGCTTCAAGAAAGGAAAAAAGAAAAAAAAGACACTAACGTTACAGCTTAGCCCGAAACAGTGAATCCCTTTCTGCCCCTTGTTTAGCTAAACCATCAGCTAGGGAATTAGCCGATCTTTTAATCCAACATGTCTTAACTTCCATCTCCCGCACCAGCCACTTGAATTTCCTCCTCTCATTATTGTACTTCCATAAACCATTTTGATCTTTAGTCAGCCACCCTATCACCACCTCTGAATCCCCTTCAATTATGAGTTTCTTGATGTTCAATTCCTTAGCTTTCCAGACTCCTTCCATAACTGCAAAGATCTCAGCTCTAAGGGAGTCACCCACTCCAATTGGGCCTGAAAACATGGCAGAGATGAGCCCATTTTCATCCCTAAAAACACCCCCAATCTCTAATTGTCCTGGATTTCCCCTAAAGCACATTAACCTATCCAAGAAACCACATATTAGGTTTTTACCTGAAGTAAAATGCTTGTCAATTGTCATCAGTTGAGCCAGCCCAATTTGCATTTGAGTAGGCTTTAACCTATAGATGATTGTGGTAAGAATAAAGAGTTCCTTTCCCTAATGAGCCACTTTTTTTACATGATTGAGGACTTCTCGTCTTCCTTTATAGTTTGTAATTAATACAATCATTTTTACCACTTATCAAAAAAATGAGCCACTCAATGAACAAAATAGTGGTTCAGACATAAAATCCAACTTTTTTTATCAGTAACCAACAGACATAAACTCTAATTTCTGAAGCAACTCTAAATTTCCACTACTAATCTTCCAAAATAGAATAGAAACTAGAAGACCCAAATCCTATCACCAACTGATACCATATAAGCAAAATGGTCATGACTCTCTTAAAACACATTAAATTCACAAGATCTTGGTCAAGTCAGATAGTAAGGGTACAAATGAAGTATATCTAATGAGACCAAAATCAAGTCAAATGAACAGATTTTCAACCCCTCCCCCTTCTGCATTATAGTACCAACAGTTTTTTTATTGTTATTATAGTACCAGCAGTTTTTTTGTCTAATAAAGAGTAGAAGTCTCTAGGTGTTTTTCTTAATTCACTTCACCAATAAAGAGAAAGTATATTTGCATGAGAAAAAAGATGCAAACATGCTGCATAACCGTAGATATGTAGTAGGCATTGTAGAATGCATAGGAAAAAAAAACTCTCCAACAGATTCCACATGGATATTTCATTGCAAGCCATTCATTAGGAAGTTTGTCATCTGGAAGAGTTAAAATGCTCTAAGTATTTCAAAAGCTTCAACTCTTCAAATGGAAATAGGAGCAATTAAAAGCACACTAATGGAAAGACAAACAGACCATTACTATTTTCAAAAGACTAATTATCGGTCAAAGCAAATTCAAAGAAGGGAATTTACACTCTGAAGCTTCAAAAGCATCCTTCCAAGATCAGAATAACCTTTGCAACGAGAGGCCTCAATGGCAAATTCTTTCCAGGCTGTCACTTTGCGAGCACTCTCTACCACAGCCTGATCAAGATCATCAGAGAGAATAAAACATAAGAAAGAAATGTAATAAAAGAAAAGGAACCTTGACCACCGATTCTTACCTCACTATGTAGCTGTTCGCTTATATTCAGCATGGAGACAGCAAGCTTTTGCATGATGAAACGGCGTGGAATGGTCAAGTCTTTGACCATTTTCACACCAGCGTAATGTGTTCTATGAGCAATGGGCTCGGGGAACTCATGGATTGAACGGACAAGTTGCATGTCTGCCCAGGAATGGTTCCTAGTGCGGGGGAAAAATACCACAAAATATTTCTTTCTATCATGAGTAGGCTTTGCTTTCAATGTTGATAATGGACAATCAGCTCTTGCACATTGGAAACCTGCTTGCCACTTCCCTCTCCACTGTATTTGAAAGAAAAAGAAACGTCAAAGTGGCAAGCTGCCTTTTTTATTAGAAACTGAAATTCTTCTAATTATGGACAGTAATTATGAATGTCTAAATGCTTCTATGCAGCCCCATAGATAGTCCAGTACCTTCAACTTATCCCCTTACATAAATTTACACTTTACAATCGGATCCAAAAGATTTGATCCCTATTCACCTCTCATTTGGCTAAGGCATTAGCCAAACTATTTGCCAATCTTTTGTAGCCACCAAGTTGTGACCTCTAGACTCCTAGTCAGCCATCTAATTTCTTTTAGTTATTGTCTATAACACCACACAGCCCAATCACTCTGTGTTAGTACTCTGCCCTTTTTTTTATCAGCAAAGAAGAATTTTATTTGAAATTAGAGTTAAAAAGTGTTACAACTTTGTGTATGGGGTTAGAGCTCCCACACTATAACATATTTCTGTCCCTCCTTACATTGCAGCCCAAAACAGTTGGTGCCTCAAAGCCCCTTGTTTAGCAAGATAATCAGCTAGCCCATTTGCACTCCTTCTAACCCATTTAAATTCAGCCTCTACCTCCCTTGCGATCTTTTCCACTTCCCTTATCACTTGTTTGAAAGTCCACGGGATAGTTCTATTGTTTTTAGCCCATTTGCACTCTGCCCAATTTTGCCCAATGAGTTGAAAATTAAGTAAAAAAATAAAGAAATAAAGATACACAAGGCATCCCCCGAATGCAGAATCTTCACCAACAACACAAAAGTAATTTATACAGTTACACCTGGGCTTTGAACTGAAACTTCTCTGGATCATTTTCCAAACTTTGTAACCAATGAAAAGAAAGGCACACACTGCATTGTCACTATCATCTGATAAGATCAACTTAGCAAACAAGATCTCCTTGTGGGTGATGTGTGGAAGAGGTCCAGCCCCTTGGGAGTGTGCTGCATGTAAAGGTAGAGTTTTCTCATGTTTTAAATGATTTATTCTTTTTTATTCCAATGCAAGAAAGCTTCATGGATGCATCACTAATCATAAAATATAGGTATAAATGCCAGAATACATGGTTGAAATATCTAGCTTCCATTTCACTGTTTAGGATACTAAAGTGGATAATAACATATCAAGGTCAAACATGGAAAAAATCTGGAAATACAACAACAAAACAAAAGTAGATACCTTCACCCATAAAGGCACAGTTTCATCTTCTTCTGGACACCCAGCTTTTGGAAGATGAGATTCTCCCTCCTGGGTGCTGCTAGGTGGGGCACCTTCAATCTTATCCATAACGACACGTGGCTTTTCAGAAGCTAGGCAAGATTCTGTGCTTTCCTTTTGTTCATTCAATTCCCGTTGAAAACCATGGAAGTTACTAAGTTCTTGCCCGTCTTCCTTGTGTTCATAATCCAAAATTCCATTACAAGCACCCTCTGAAGCAGGTGGTCCATCTCCTCTCCCTTGATCTCCATTTGATCTATCTTTTTGAGACCCCTCTGCACTGGGTACAAGGTCACCCGTGTTATGCATACAGACAAATACTTGAGCTTGTTTTCCCTGTTCAAGGCAGTTCAATTCTCCACCATATATAAAAGTTGTTACTGCACTCCGTTTAGGGCAATTAGATTCTCCAACATACTGGACATCTGAGCATGAAAGCACTTCCATAACTCCACGCTAATATCTCAAATGCCATCAAATGTCTAACTTGTATGAGATTAGGCTCCACTAAACTCCACTGCTCACACAAAACTCAACCCAATAGAAATGTCAGGTCAAGGATGTAGGACCAAACACTATAGGTATTTAAGTTATGGTTTCAAGAATAATTTCCTTTCACTTGACTTAATGGCACAATGCAATACAATGCCAACATTAGCAAACAAAAATATAAACAGAAGGAAATATCATATAGCTTCAGATAACATCATAAATCTTCTGCATAGAATTTGAGTGGACTAGTAATATATCCCCCTATAAATATAAAGATAATAGCAAGATCCAGAAACTCATGATTCGGTAACCCACATAGAAGCAAATAGCCAGTTTGATGCAGTATAAGTGCATTTAGGTTGGTTTAATAATAACCCTTAAAGGGCCTTTCTGTTATATGATTCATGCAAATAAAGTCAATTTGATTGGGACCTAGGTCTCTACTTTGTCATTCCTTTGGTTTTTCAAGGGCCTTTCTGTTTTAAAAACGTACTAAAATACGATTTAGTTTCAGTATTTAAGACCTATTTAGAAAACTGAGTTTATTTTCGATCATGTGTATGTTAAAGAACCATTAATATGTGGATTAATTGACTTCAAGTCAAACTGAGTATATTATCTTATGTACATAGTTGGAACAAGGCTTAGATAATGATGATGATGACTAATAGTAATATAAATATCAATACCAATACCAGATATTAGAGAAAATTTCTACAAAACTAGCAGATACTCTCTTTAATTTATACTATTATTCTCTTAATTCCAAACAATATATTTATTTATTTTGTCAGAAAAATAAATATTTATAAATGGCATATCTTAACAAATCTTACCATAGGAACACTGTACTATCAAAACTTCTATTGAACAATACAAGTATGAAAAAAGATACATCAATATAACTAAAATCAGAAAAAAAAAAATCAGTATAATGCTCATATCCATGTGTTTGGATTTTTAGAAATGAATAACCAAATTTCAGTTTACCATACGAGTGCTCTTATTCATGTTTATGTTGGGAATCTCAGGTGTCACTTTCACAATACAGGTAGGATAAAAAAGCTCCTTTCAATCCCCCCATATTAATTTGAATAAGATTCATATCCCTCTTTCACACATCGTTTAATTGCACTCTGTGTTTCACATGGCAGGTACCAATACCTCAATATGGAAACCATGGTGCATATCCATGCCTAGAACTTCTGAAGCAACTAGAGGGGATTGCATACATAAATAGCATGTCAAAATGGCTATTCTAATTAACAACTCAAATTCCGCAACTAGCAACAAAGAAAAATCGCCAGCTGTCACAATGAACTTCATCACTCTCCAAACACCGTTTAAATTAAAGCTATTAGAGATAACAGAGATCTTGTAGTTTGGATATCAATAATTCGATGACCTCAAACAGTGTGCAATATGAATAGTAACACTCATTTATCAAAAAAAAATAGTAACACTCTAAACATATTAATTAGAACAAGTGAACATACAAATAACAAGAAGTGTTTATCAATATCTTGTCTTCTTAACAAAGTTGTTTTCGACAAATCAAAAAGCACCAAGTTAGAGCTTTAACGAGTGTTTGCATACAAAGATAACCAACCAACCACTGTGCCTATCAAATTCTCCGCATATTCTAACAAATAAGCCCATTAAATGAAGCATTCCAGCTTACTGCATTAATTCCTAACTGGAATCGTGAACTACACCATTCATGTCGGTCTTATACCATAATCATCCAAATAGCAACCTAAATATGAAAGTTACTGATATGGCATAAAGATGAACCTCGTTCTTTTACATGCATCGTCTTTCTCAAAATCTGGTAAACTAAATAACAAAACTCTGCATTATTGTTAAATTTTCTAACGAATAAGCATAACAAAGCAGGTATGCAACAGTCCCCCACCATTTCCAAATAACCCCTATGTCGCAGTTAGCACGATCCAAAACCCCTAAACTCCTATACCCCGATGATAAAAACCATTAAAAATCTTCAGAAAGAAACGCTGAACGAGAGTTACTAGGGACCCATCTATAGATCATCAACATTGTAAAGCACGCTTCAGACTAGATTCAGATGTTACATCGCAAAAAAAATGTGTGGGTCCAAACCCAGAAATCCTTAATCAAAGAAACCCATTTCCAAAAACACGATGAAAATCCGAAAATACTCCTAATTGCGTTAATTAGACCATCCAATCAAGGATGGGTTGTTCTATTACCCCCCCCCCCCCCCACCCCCAAAAATAAATAAATAAGTAAATAAATAAATAAATAAACCCCCCCTAGCTTTCTGTTAGTTTTTTTCTCATTGGCTCGTTTTTGAGAGGGGAGACGGGAGGGAGGCACAGACAATCACTGTACAAGGTTACATGCACGACATGTCTAAGCACGCACACACAGTAGTAGTAGATGCGAGGAATGAGGGTAATGTACCTTTAAAGAGGGGAAATAGAAAGAACTTTGGGACGAAGATCTCCTTTGTCCATGAACGTTGGTCAGTGAAATTGGTGGTTTTATGATATCCTCCTGTCACTAGCGCTAGCTAATAAGAGATTAGAGATGTCACAACTCACAAGCTACCAGTTTTTTTTTCTTTTTTGTTTCAGGTGCTGTTGGGTGTATAGGTTGCGATGTGGGGGGTTGTTTGATGGGTACACAACCACGAGAGGTGCCTACTCCTACTAGAGAAAATTTGTGGCTTTCTTGAGCTTGTTTTTGTTGTTGAATTGCCTATTGCTAGGGAGGGATCCAAAGACCTGTATCGGCCCCCCGTTCTAAAGCTGGCTCTCCCCTTTATAAAGCTAAAGCCTAAAGGTTTTATCCTCCTATCCTATGTTTCACCAATTTTTCTAAAACGACGGATCTGCATCTCAAATTTGCAGTTTTTTTTTCCTCTAGGTTTCTTAGATTAATAAATTTTCCTTTTTCTTTTCCACGGGTCTTTTGGGGAGACGTAAAATAAAATAACAATTTTGAGCATGGAAAAAAGCAATGCTGTAGTCTATGCATCTAGATTGGGTCAAATGACTCGAATCTAGGGCATATGGTTGCATACTGATTACTGGGCTCCAAACGATATACCAGATTCACCGTCTTCGGTTGCACACGATAGGATTTGATCCACCCCGTACGATTTATAACGCAGGTAGGAAGAGAAGGCCAGAAGCGCGGACAAACTAGAAAAGCATTTCATAGTTCATACTATTCATGTATTTTCTTTCTCACGTGCACGCATAAGCCACGTGCAAAGAAAAAGAAATAGAAGAACGTATTTAAGATGGAAGACTTGAAGTATCGTATCAGGGTTGGTTCGGATCATTCGGATTGGTCCAAGTTTCGTGTTGGGTCGGCATAGGCTAATTCAGGTCATGGTTGACCCACGACCAGATGGGTCGATGTTCAATGATTTTTCACCCAAAATATATATGGGTTTAACTGTCTGGTTCATGCGATTAAATCATCTGGGTCAATGCCAATTTGAAAACGTTGGCATTAAAATTTGAAAATGGGTGATCCAACCCAACCTTACCCAAATTCTTCCCGAGTTGGGTCGGGTCATGTCGCCTTCTAGTTTGGGTCACTATATAAGGGACCTAACCCACTTTTTTGGGTTTGATCGATTGTTAGGTATATATATAAAGGGAAGCAAAGCTCAGTTTGGAAGGAATACAAATAGAAATACGTAAAGTGCAAAACCTTGTACTTTGTATGTATTTGTATTTGTATTCTTTCCAAACTGAGACTAAGGCTGTGTTTAGTTGCAATGCAAATAAATTTGCATTGATGCAAAATCATGGCATTGCAAATGATTTGAATGTAAATTCTGACTTATTTTTGTTTCAAATTTTAGCTTAGTTTATTTGACTGCAGTACAAATTAAGTAAATTTAGATATCAAGCAGAATAAAGTAAAATCCAACACAAAATTAAACAATAATTTGCATTTTTTGCGTTTGTACTCCCATGCATTTGTACTAGTGCAAATAAATTTGCACTGCAACCAAACACAGCCTAAGATGCAAATAATACAAGAGGTTTTAAAATCAAAATTAGTGAGTGTGGTATTTTTGGGGGTATATTATTTAATACTAGTCCCCACTTATGTGGCGCACAAGTTTTGTTAAGCGAAAGGTAAACAATAGAAGTAAGTATATAAGAGTATATAATTGTTTTTTATATTTTAACATTTTTAATAATTAATAATTATTTATATTTTGTATACTACTTTTAATATTTTTTTACAATGGCCCAGTTTGGAAGGGGTACAAATACAAATATGTACAGTACAAATTCATACAAAATATAAGGTTTTTCGCTCTACATATTTGTATTTGTACTTCCTTCCAAATGGAGCCAATACAAAAATAACAATAATTAATTTCAGTGAGGGTTGTTCATCAATATGATAAACCAACCAACCAGACACCTCGACTTGAGTTCATCATTTTTCTAATATTTTCGATCGGCTTTGGTTTAGAAATTTTCCAACCCAACCAAGTTGGATCAATTTCAGTTTGGCCATTTATATATATATATATAATACCATTATAATTTTTTTAATTTAAATTTAAATTTTTAAGTTTAAATCTTTTGACCAACCAATCAAACCAAAAATCGACCCAATCTAATACAACCAGAGTTTGTTGGTTTTCACTAATGGTCACTCGGTTTTGGGTGACCAACTCCCCAACATGACCAGGTCAATTTGGTTTGCCAAACAGCTTGCAACTAAACTAAACCAACCCGTGAACACTCCTAATCTCAACTAAATTAATGGTGTAATCTCTAATAAATAACAATAGTTATAATCTCCAATAATTATTAAAAATTTATAGAAAAATATACAATTATTGAAAATAAATTTATAATGAAAATACAATAAATAACTAATAAAAATACAATAATTAGAATAATTACAAAAATATATTAAATACTAAAAATATATTAAATTAGTCAATAAATAATGCAATCTCAAATAAAGGTTTAATCACTAATAAATATTAGTTAATAAATTATAATAAAAATACATAATTACTAAAAAAAAAATTACAACAAAAGTACAATAAGTACAATAAATTAAATTTAAAAAGTTAAATAACAATAGTTCAATCTCAATTAATTATTGAAAATTTTTTGTTAAATAACAAAGCAAAATAATATTTATACATAATTATTGAAAATATATTTACCAAAATAATAAAAATAAAATAAACATTAATTTATTATGTATAACTATGTAATAAATATAGACTAAGATTTTAAAATTATTATTACCAAATATTAATTTTTTTGAAAGTTATTTTCTAGAATTATTAATTGATATAAGTGAGATTAGTTATTTACAATATTATTTAGTTATTTAAATAATATCATATATTTAAATTTTTAAAATATTAATTATTTATTAAGTTTAATAATCTATATAATTATAATTTATACTATTATTACATAGTTTCATTATTTTATCCATTTAAAATTTAGTTATGTTAAATATTTAGTTATTTAAATGTTTAAATAATAGGTAAAATATTTAATTTTTTTGTTATTTTACTTTTATTCATTTGAACGTTATTACATAATATTAAATATTTTGTTATACAATTATTTATCTGTTTTTAATATTTTGTTATTTAAGATATTTATTTATTGGCATATTTAAATAATATTTAATTTTTAATGTTAAATTTGATTTTTTGAATAACATTTAAATTTAACAATCCATAAAATTATAATTTATATTGTTAGTACATAACTTTATGATGGATTTTGTAAAAATATAAAACTACTAATAATATGAATATTATTAAATATATTATAATTATTTTTTGTGTTTTTAGTAAATATTTTAATGTTAGTATATACTTTTGTTACAATATTTAAATAGTTTTGAAAATTTGTAATTCAGACTTTCTTTATATATCTATATATATATATATATATATATAGAGAGAGAGAGAGAGAGAGAGAGAGAGAGTGGGGGGAGATGATAAATTGGAATTAGAGACGATTTGGGAGAAAGCGGGGGATAGTGGTGCCACTTGGCTAGACATTAGAAAAGCAAGTCCCTCTTTCTTAGGAATGGCAACGGGGTGGGGGGTCATATTCCCCGTCCCCAACCCCGATTCTAAAATTAACCCCCATCTTCGCTGTGGATAAAATTTGTCCTCCATCCCCGATCCCTGACAATGATGGGTTCCTCGTGGGGACCTGAAGCCCCGATATTTTTTCATATACAATATTTTTTTGAAAAAATAAATTTACTTAAAATAAATAAACAAATAATTATAAATAATGTTTTAAATATATCTTGATATATAAAAAATAATATAATAATATATATTTAATATATATAAAATCGGGGTTGGGCGGGGTGGAGACCTCAATCCCCATCCCCGACCTCGATCGGGGATTCCTATTAATCCTCGTCCCCACCTCGCCAAAACAATCCCCCATCCTCGACTCCATTGGGTCGAAGAAGTCGGGTCCCCATTGGGGATGGGGAAAATTGCCATCCCTACTCTTTCTTCATATATTGGTTGTTATAGAAAATTTAGAATATGTTGTTTCCTTATTTAAATATGTGAAATAAAAATAGAAAATAAAAAAGGAAATTATAAAGGGGGGTTTGAAGAAAGGAGATGCATGGTGGTGTGGACAACCTTGTTTTATGTGTAGAGAATATATATCATTTTGTTTCACTAAACTACTTAAATATACTCTTTAGTTTTCTAAACTATACCCTATTAGGTGGTCCAATCTGACACAAATAGGCACTCCTCTCACTAAGAATTTAGGGCCCTTTATATGTGAAATCAAATGCATCTTCACAAAAAAATTACAAATAGCCCCTACCATTGTGGTCCAATAGAACGGATTTCTCCCAACCATTTCATTGAATAGTGGGCTTATTTTTGGTAGAAATTTAGAGTTCCTTTAAAGAGTAGCCAATGAAAGGCCAAGAAAAACACAAGTCAATGATACAAGACAAAACAACATAGGAAACACCACAACAAAAACAAGCTTCATCCTTACACACTTCAAACCCATAATATATCAAATAATTATTTTTCATGTTTCATTCTAAAAACTAAATAATTATTTATTTTTATTCAAACGATTATTTTGCATGTTTTATTATAAAAATTAAACTAGCATTCAAAAAGTAAATATGTAACAAAAAATTCGAATGTGTTTATGGACATAATAGATCACCTATATACTTACTGTAAATATTTACTATTAGAATTTAGATCATAGTAAAAAATTAGAGAAATACATTAATATTTATAATCTAAAAATAAAAAGTAAATTAAAATTTTCACATGATATTTGAATATATTGATGTATGGAATTATGGACCATGTTAGATTTGTCTTGGCCCTACAACATACTCAACCTATAGGGTTAGATCACACACACACATATGTATGTATGTATGTATGTATGTATGTATATATATATATAACTATGAAAATAAAAAAAAAAATCAATTATTTAGAATAAATTTCAATTGATCTATGGAGTCCATGGTAGATCATCCATAGATTTACAACATAATAAATTTGTAGAGGTAGACTACAAGAAAAACCTAAAATGTTTACTTTTTTTCAATTTGCTTACTATTTTGGAATTTCTTCAAATGTTCACAAAGATGTACATACAATAGCAAAATAAGTGGGATTTTTTGCACAATAATAGTAGATCAACATACATAAACGTGTTTTTAAGCATCCAAACTAACAAAAAAACAAAAACAGTGGATGAAAATGTAAAAAACTAAAAAAAACACATTTATTTTCGCTCATTTTTTCACAAACTTGGAAAACATGTTGAATCTTGCAGGTTTATAGATGTTTTGGCGGATTTTTGCAAGATTTGAGTCTCTATGAAGGTTAAGAATCTTCTAGAGGGTTTTGGGAATAGAGAGGGATTATGAAATGGGTTTAGAAACCCTCTTTCGAAACAACTTATATTTGCAATTTTCGTAACAATAAAGTCGTAATCTATACATGACCAAAACTCACTGATACAGAAACCCCAATATATGATACATATCGACTGGTACGGGCTGATACTTGACGAAATATTGAACCTTACCATGATTTCATGTTTGTATCTTAATGCTTTTTTTTTGAAAAAAAATATTTTTTATTAATTTTCATTGTATTATTATTATTATTATTATTGTATTGTTTTTAAGTAAAAATATAAAATACATCTAAATAACAATTCTATAAACCACCTTTGTGTTTTGACCCTAATAATGGCCTTCCCTATAGTTTTGAAAAAAAAGAAGTGCAAACATCTTTTTTCCCTTCGATTTCCACTAGCAAAGACATTCAAAGATTAATTCTCCTTACTCTTCTTGGACAAAGTAAGGCAAAAAGATTGAAGTGAAGTATAATTAATACACCAACATTTTTTATCCGGAATGATGATGAAATTAAGGTACGTGTGCCATTTTTTCAAAGCAATGAGGAAGGTTTTTGTTAATGTCAAAACACTAGGGAGTTTCATAGGATTTTTAGAAAACTCAAAGAGGTTTTTATATTTTTCTTTATTTTTAAAAGGAATTTAATTTTTTTAAATAACCAAACTATATTTAAATTTTATATTTTACATTATTTTTTGGAATTAGTAAAAATGAAGTTTAATTAAGTGTATTAAGTTTTTTTAATTTAAATTCCTTATGAAATTTAATTAACTATATTAAGTTTTTATTTTCAGTAGAACTTAAGTTGGTCTTAAATTATAAAAAATAATTATAAAACTACTAATGGTTAGAGAGTTTTATATTAGTTTTATATTAATTTTAAATTAATATTAGTTTTCAATTTATCATATTCCTTTTATTAATTAAATTATTTTTATTATTAATATAAATATTTTATTGATAACAATAATTATTTTATTTTATTTAGGTAAATTACTAAATTATTTTTACTATGTTAATTAATTTTTATTATTTTCTAATGGAATATATATATATATATATATATATATATATATTGATTATAATTTTAAATGGAAGTAGATTCTTTATTGTATTAATATATCATTGAATACCTTAATTTCAATATAATTAATTTTTACTAATAATTATAATTTAATGCAAAACATATATAATATATACAAAATTATAGTTAAGAGGGTGTTCAGTAGTGTGAAAATATCATGGATGGGACTGTTTTGGTCCAATCCATGATAGAATGTGGTGTTGTGTTCTATGTGGACGGTCCCTGGGAATAATACACTTGTGTTACATTGGTCAAATTACCCTTGCTTTATTTAACCTTTTAACATATTATAATTTATATTGAATATATTTTTTTAACTTGTTTATTGTTGAAGATAATATTATAATGACAAATATATGTATTTTATATTTATTAGTAATTGTGTATTGATGTTTTATTTTATCCATTATTATTTTCATATTAAATGAAGGTGTAAATGGATCGGGTCATGGTCTGATCCAATTAAATCCAAATCCCTTCATGTTTTTTCGGATTAGAATAAGCTTGTGTCAAGTTTTTGGGCCGGACTGGATAATCAAACTAATTGCAAATTGGATTAGATTTGAATCACCCTTATCCAATATGACATGATCCAACCCGATTTGACTTATATAACATATTTAGTTATAAAAATACATGTATATATTAATATATTTATATTGCATTTTTTACAAATCTTTTGTAAAAGACCTATATATGTTAATATATATGATGAAAATAGATGAAAAATACTTATATTTTTTGTTTTTCTTTATATAACCTTTTTTTCTTATAATAATTTATTGATTTTTTCATAATTAGAATTGGCTTTGATCAAATTCAAATATCCAACATCCTTAATAGATTCAGATCCGAATAACCATTTGTGAGGCCCAATCGGATCCGTTTTCGGTCTGATCCGATCTGCTTGCATCCCTACATGATCGATTGTGTAAATTATCCCAAAAGTTGTACATGAGATATATGGAATCAATAGGTGTGGTGTGGACTAATCCAAGCAACACTTGCAGAACGCTCTTGTAGGTGTAAGTAGTTTTTGTCCACATAGTTTTTTCCACAATTCAGAACAACCGTAAACAATTGTGTCATATGGATTGATCTCTACCATTGGATCAATCCACACCCACCAATTTATAATTATGGTCAATTAACATTGATTATTGTAAAGTAAAATAACAGTAATTATAATTAAAATATTGTTTACTTTTTAATAACTCATTTAATAGCAAATACTATAAATACATTACTAATTGTTTTTTGTATAAATTACTATTACTATTAGATTATTATAAATGTTGTAAAATTATAAATGACTATAAATTAATATAAATGTTGTTAAATTACTATAAATTGATGGTTTTTTAATTACTTAAATGGTATTTGGTATTGTGGTGTTTATCTAGCATTTGTGTTAGAAACATAGTCCAAGGCATGTCCATTTCTTCATTTTGTTTTTTTCTGGTTAAAACTTGTTCGATAAAAGTACGTGCCGATCATACATTTAAAATATGTTTGTCATTATTTAACTTTTTAAGGTGAATTTAGTAGTAATTATTTAACTTCTATAATTTGAGTTTTTTTACTTTAAATAGAAGTAATTATAATTATTGGAAACTACTGTTATTTACAAAAATTATAATTTTAATTACATAATTAATATAAGTAATTGAAAATTACCATAATTTATGGAAACTACTAAAAATCACATTAATTTATGTAAACTATCATAATTTATATAACTTAATAATAACTATTCTAATTTACTTAATTTAATAAATTATTGTTACTGGTTGTTTACATCACACTGGCAAATAACAATATGCTTTATACAAGAAGACGCGATCAGCCACTAGGATGACAACTTAGCAAGGGAGTCTTGTCAGCGACTTGGGAGCTCGAAAGCTTGAAGTCAGTGGCACCTCTACACCCAATTTAGTTCGGTGCCAAAGAATCGAAGTGCCAGTTTGGGGCCAAAGAACTGAAGTACCAGTTTGGGGCCAAAGAACCGAAGCGCCCCGTAATCAACTCCAAAATCTTCCCTAACCGACTCTGAATTTCCCAGGATCACGACATCTAATAGCAGGGCTCATCCTCGCTCTGTCCAAATCAGAGGAAACTGATAAACCATATCAATTGGCGCATTGCTCTCATTTGGAAAACGGAATGGATCTTATCTATGCAGCCTAGAGATCCCAAAGCCTTTTCGTAAGATTCACGACTACTCAACTATATAAGGGCATCGATCCTCCAGGCGAAGGTACGTGCGATTACTTGCACCCAAGCTCTCTAGCATTCATACTTAGCTCACAAACACACAAAATAATGACTTAAGCATCGAAGTGACCTCACCGGGTCTTCCACCCTGGTCCCTTTGAGCACTGTTTTGCAAATTGATCAAGCTCGCCACATGAGTACGTCCAGGCAATTCTCCAGCTAGGAGCTTCCAGATCGCGCAAATTGATCAGCAGCAGATTCCACCTCGGCACACAAGGTTGTGCCAGGGGCAGAACCAGAACTGGCCCAAAATCAGTCAGATCGTCCGCTTATCCCTTCATTGGGGTGAGGGGACCTCGCAGGTGCCAGTCCCTCCCAGGGGTCAAACTCCACCTCGTGGGAGGAGGGACGGTCAACACACTCCTCCAGTATCACAAGGAAACCCTAGAAATAGGCCCGAGGACATCCAACTCAACAGGGTCAACTCTCTGTAGCACTCCCAACAAGAGAACAATGGATCGCGGGGAGATAACAACCAGCCCAGAGCCAGAGGCGCGAACTCGAGGCCAGTCCCTTCAGTGCCTGGTGATAGCTAGTGCAAATTCCACATCCAGATGAGCTCGGCGAGAAGCAACCAATACCCACTTCGCGACAATGTCAAGATACCAGACCAGACCGAGGTCAGCAGCACCAACGCTGAGCCAGTGAAGAAGCAACAACGGTGACGCCGCAAGACTCATCGCCCCTCGGCCAGAAATAGTCCCCTAGTGAAGCCAAGCCAACAAGCAGAGCGAGTTAAAGAAAGGGAAGAAGTGTGCTTGGTGGCAACGAAGACTGCGCCTCCCTTACTTAGCCGGTCATCTCCTCTGTCTCCTGAGCTCCTAGCAACCCCAATGCCGAAAGATTTCAAGGTTCCACCACTAGATAAGTATGACGGGTCGTTCGACCCCAATGATCATGTGGATTCTTTCCAGCTCATATGCACTTAGTCGGGGCTGACAAAACCTGCATGTGTGTGGCCTTCTCCACCACATTTAGGGGGTAGTTCGGACCTGGTATAAGAACCTCGCACCGGGCTCCATCAAGAGCTGGGCACAGTTTTCTGATTTGTTCACTGTGCATTTCATTACCAACAAGAAATGCCCGAAGTCGCAAAAGAGCCTTCTGAACGTGGTTCAGAGGGAAGGAGAGTCAATCAGAAGCTAAATCAAGCACTTCAACGACACTTGCCTGTAGATACAGGACCTCAATCCAGCGGTAAGTCCTACTGCAGCAAGGAAAGGAATCACCCACAAAGGATTCAAGTGGCATGTAGTAGCCAACAAGCCAAAAAATATCACCGAGTTCCTTAAGTTGGCAGACCAGTTCATCGGTATCGAGGAAGAGATTAACCAGAAGACTGGATAATCCATTGGCTGAAAAGAGAAAGTGAGAGAATGAAGGGATGAGCAACAGTGGCAGAAAAGAAAGAAGAGAAAGTCCCCGAGCAGCAGAAGAAGCAAGTCAAGAAGTAGGACCGGTCCCCCTCGCGCGGCCACAAGTCAGGTCGACGTTCAAAGACTTTGCCAGTAGAGAGAACGAACTATACACCTCTGAATGCTAAGCGAGGAGAGATCTTAATGGCCATTAAGGACTCCTCCTTTGTTAGATGGCTGCCCAGGCTAAGGGGACTTAGCCTTAGCCGGACATAGCCATTAAGGACTCCTCCTTTGTTAGATGGTTGTCAGATGGCTGTCATTTCCATCGAGATCATGGACATAGCACGGAAAATTGCAAGAATCTCCACGACGAGGTCTAAGAGCTTATCCACCGCTAGTACCTGAAGAATTACATCTTGCTAGAGGAGAGGGGGTAGGTAGACTGACAGGGGGACCAGAGGAGGAATGCCCCCGAGACTAGTTGGCAAAATGAGCAGCCACCTCGGCAGCTACCAAAGGAGAGGCCAGTTCGCGAAGTGATCAATATGATCACCGACGGGTCCATCATCGCAGGATGTACATCAGCAGCTGGGAGGACTTCGATCCGTGAATTGGAGAATGAAGGTGAAAACCCACCAAAGCGACCTCGGCTCAAAGAACCTATCTATTTCACTGAGGATGACGCACCCGAGATCCATTAACCGCATGATGATGCTTTAGTAGTGAAGCTAAGGATCAACGACTTCGAGGTGAAACGCATTTTAGTGGACTCAGGCAGCTCAGCAGACATACTCTTTAAGGAGGAATTCGACAATTGCAGTTGCAGCAGAGCGACCTGAAACTGGTAGATACACCCTTGGTAGGGTTCAGCGGCAAACACGTCAGGTCGCTTGGTCGAGTCGTAGTACCCGCAGAGGCAGGCACGTGGCTGAATATTGTACGATTTGAGCACACATTCTTAGTGGTCACAACTCCGTCCCCCTACAATGCAATAGTAGGTTGGCCTATCACACAGGTTTTACGTGCGATAGTGTCTACTTTTTACTTAGCGATAAAATTCCTAACTGACTACGGCGTGGGGGTCGTGCGAGGTGACCAGCTCGAATTCCGTAAATGTTACGTAGCCGCTCTGAAAGAGAAACCAAAGATGGCGGAAGACGTCGAGCTCGAGTAACCAGCGGAGTACACCGAAGAGCGAGCTACCCCGACAAAAGAAACGGTCCCTCGATCAGCGAGCCACTTCAAACTCAACTAGCAAGTTTTTTACTTAAAAATTTAGATATTTTTTCTTGGTCCATGGCAGAGATGCCCGGGATTGATCCTAAAATAATAACTCACAAGAATTTTAGTTAAGCCAGTAAGACAAAAGAAACGCAACCTCGCCTCAAAATGATGGAGAGTAGTCAATGAGGAGGTCGGGAAGCTCCTCGAGGCATAATTCATCAAGGAAGTCCGTTACCTGAGTTGGGTGGCCAACCCGGTTCTGGTGAAGAAGGCCAGCGGCAAGTGGCGCATGTGCGTCAACTACACCGACCTAAACAAAGCCTGCCCGAAAGACTGCTTCCCACTGCCCAAGATTGATTGCCTAGTGGACGTGACCTCGGGGCATGAGTTGCTGCCCAAGATGGATCCAACTGACCAAGACAAGACCGCATTTGTAACTGAGCTCGGGCTATACTGTTATAAAGTTATGCTCTTTGGTTTGAAAAAATGTTGGGCAACATTTCAGCGCTTTGTAAATAAAGTTTTTGAGCCGTTGATCGGCAATAAAGTAGAATGTTATGTTGATGACATGGTCGTGAAGACGCAACTTTTGAACTCTTTGTTAAATGATTTAAATGACATTTTTCAAATTTTAAGAAAATATAATATGAAATTAAATCCGAATAAGCGTGTCTTCAGAGTCACTTCAGGTAAATTCTTATGCAAAATATTCAACCGACGTGTCATCAAGGCCGACCCGGAAAAAATAAAGGCAATACTAGATATGAGACCACATCGGGAAATAAAAGAAGTCTAGAGTCTAACTGGTTGGGTAGCTGCCCTAAGCCGCTTCATGTCCAAATCGGCGTGCCGATGCCTACCATTTTTTAAAGCAATAAAAAAGAGCAATAATTTTGAATGAACCGAAGAGTGTCAACTCGCCTTTGACTTAACTCGACCCAAGTGGGACGAGTTAAACTATACCTTTTCCGCGAGTGACAAACTAGTTACTTCAGTACTGATCAAAGAAGTAGATCGGTCTAACGACCCGTCTACTATGTTAGTAAAGTTTTGCAGGATGCAGAGACTAGGTATCCAGAGATCGAAAAACTAGCATTCGCGCTGGTCATAACAGCCCGGGAATTATGCCCGTACTTCCAGGCCCACACTATCATTGTCCTCACTAACATACCCCTAAGGCAGATTCTACTCAAGCTCGAGGTGTCTGGAAGATTAACGAAGTGGTCCATTGAGCTGAGCGAGTACGACATCCGGTTCGAGCCATAACCGACAATCAAAGCCCAAGTCTTGGCGGACTTCATAGCAGAGTGCACGTTCAGCACACCGTCCTCTGAACTGATCAAGCTCGCTCACAAGTCGGAGGCGTCAACCAATGCGGCATCAAACCCAGTCAAAGTAGTATCGACCTAGGACGAGGAGCCCTAGATCCTCCACGTTGACGACTCATCCAACCAGCGAGGAAGCAGTGCGGGACTGGTACTATACGACCCAAGCGAGGTGAAGTTGGAGAATGCTCTCTGTTTCGGATTCGAGTCATCGAACAACAAGGCTGAGTATGAAGCGCTGATTGTCGGGCTGAACTTAGCAAATGAAATATGAGCAAAGCACATTATCATATGCAGCGATTCACAACTGGTGGTCAACCAAGTCACTAACGACTATGAATCCCACAACCCCACTATGGCAACTTATCTAGCCAAAGTCAGAGAGATCCTGTCTGGCTTCAGCTCCTGTTTTATCAGGCAAAATTTGAGGTCCGAGAATGCTGAGGCCGACGCGTTATCACGATTAGGGAGCACAAGCGACAACACTATGCGAACTGTGTACGCAGAGGATTTACCTCGGCCCAGCATTTTCAGGGGGCAGAAGAAGTCACTCCCGTGTTGCAAGTGGAACCGAGCTGGATCGACCCGTTTGTCGATTATCTGCTCCACGGGACCTTACCTGCAGAACGCAATGCAGCTCAGAGGATAGAGCGTCAATTAGCCAGGTACGTCCTCATAGACAGACGGGTGTATAGGAGATCCTTCACGCTCCCCTACCTGTGTTGCCTGCGACCCTCGGAAGCTGAGCTCGTACTTCGTGACAACCATGAAGGCTTGTGCGATAGACACTTGGGGGGCAGAGCCCTCGCACAGAAGGTTTTAAGACAGGGCTACTATTGGCCCACAATGAAGGCGGACGCACTCGAGCTTGTCAAGAAGTGCGACAGATGTCAGAGGCATGCCAATATCCACCACCAACCTGCTACTGATTTGAAATACCTTACCAACCAGTGGCCTTTCACACAGTGGGGAATTGACATCCTCGGTCCTTTCCTGCCAGAAACCGAGCAAATGAGGTTCCTAGTTGTGGTAGTAGTCTATTTTACAAAGCAGGTGGAAGTCGAGCCCCTAGTAACCATCACAACTCATAACATACAAAATTTCTTCTAGGGGAGCATAGTATTGCCGCTTCGGACTACCCCGTGTGCTGATATCTGATAATGGGAAGCAATTTGAAGATATCAAGTTCCAAAATTGGTGCTCCAAGATAGGGATTCAGCAAAACTTCACCTCGGTGGCACACCCTCAAGTGAATGGACAGGCAGAAGTAACTAATAGGGTGATACTTTGGGGACTGAAAGCTCACCTAGCCCGAGCAAAGGGATTGTGGGTGGATGAATTTCACGGTGTCCTTTGGGCCTGCCGAACTACTATCAAGACCGCAGTGGGTGAAACTCACTTCAACCTCACGTATGGTACAGAGGCGGTGATCCCAACAGTGATCGAGGTACACACATTGTAACTTGAGGCCTATGGTGAGGAAGCAAACGACGACGAGCTCCGTACCAATCTGGACCTGGTAGAGGAGGTGTGGGACTTGGCCTACATCCGGATTGCGGCATACCAGTAGAGAGTAGCTCGGTACTTTAACGCCCGGTTCAAGAAGCGACAGTTCGTGTAGTTGATTTGGTTCTCCGAAAAGTTATGGTACCTGAGCCCGGCATGGGTAAGCTCAGACTGAACTAGGAAGGTTCGTACCATGTAAGGTGGGTGTTCGGGGAAGGCACGTATGAATTCGAGACTTTGGAAGGGAAGCAGGTACATCGAGCATGGAACATCGAAAACCTAAGAAGATACTACTTATGAGTCCATGACTCCAATGCATAATTCCTTCTATGTCCATGGAACCACCGAATTGGTCAAAAAGACGACGTCCTAGAGAGAGGACTATGAGTCACTCCCAGAAGCCTAAGGGCTACAATGCTGAGCTGACAGAAGATCTCGGTACTACAATAAGTCCTACTTGCCTCTTCGGCATAAGCAGACAAGTCCTAGCCGCCTCTTCGGCATGGGTAGATAAGTCCTAGTCGCCTCTTCGGCATGGGCAGATAAGTCCTAGTCGCCTCTTCGGCATGGGCAGATAAGTCCTAGTCGCCTCCTTGGCATAGGCATAATAAGTCTGAGTCGCCTCTTCGGCTGGGGCAAGTGTGTAGCCCGTGCATAGACAAGTCGGGTATATACCCTACAGTGTCCGTCCACCTCGGCGTACAACAATACCGGGTTATTCCTACTTGGAGTCTAGCTTGTTAGCTTGGCACTTCGGGATAACCAACACTTAGAAAAAACTTCGAGATAACCAACACTTAGAAAAATTTTTGCACACATAAAGTTCTTTGAATCACTATGCTTCATTAACAAAAAGTTCCGAGTACATGGCAAAAAAAAACATATAGAAAGGAAAGCAACTACAACTGAGCTCGGAGGCCCGGGACGTACACTATATATGGGGGGTCCAAGAAAAGAGGCAAGAGGTATCAATCAGTTCGAGGACCTTCGTCCCCAGCAGTAGCGTCGGTAGGCTGATCGGTCTCCATATGGTCGGCGGCGGCCTCGGCGGCATCACCTCCCTCTTCCCCTTCCATAGTCTCTTCGCCGAGGAGGTCATTGCTCTCCTCCTCCTCGGAGTCGGGGTCTTTAGCTGCCTCGAGGGCCATCTCCTCAGTGATCTTTGATGTTGTGATGGCGTTGAGGTCGAGGTGAGGAAACTCATGTCAGGTCAACCACCTGCTGAGCTTTAAGCCTTTGCGGTAGCCCGATGTTCCAGTATCGAAAAGCAGCTCGCATTGTTCCGCCGAAGACTTATACTCCTCGACGGCCTTGATCTTCGCCTCCTCCATCGAACGAAGCAGGATGTCAGTCTGCTCCTTCACCAGCTCCTCGAGGTTCTGGACTTCTCTCTCAAGGGCCGCCTCACGCTTCTTCAACTCTTCCTTCTCTGCCATCAGAATAGTCAGCAATTCTTTATAAGCTCGTGCAACCCTCAACAATTTGTTGTTCTCGCTTTGAGCTAAGTTCAATCGAAGTGAGCCTTGCGAGACGACTCCTCGGCATCGAGAGCACACTTCAAGTTTGTCTCGGACTGGTAGACTAGGGCGTGGATAGAAGAGTTCACCTAACAAAGAGAAGAAACGAAACATAAGTATTGAGAAAAAATCCAAGTATAAAAGGGTTGAAGGTTGAATACATACCACCATGCAATGTGTTGCCGCTCTTCCCCCAAGCTGAGTGGTTGGTAGTTCGGCCCACCGAATAACCTCTTCGGGGAAAACCGTGAAAGAATGGTATGATCCATCTAATGGACGCCAATAAGGGTGCAGAATGGGTGGGCGAATTTCAAAAATTTTCTTACCTTCTTCCAACTGGGAATCATATTCCCTAAATTTAGAATACAATATTCAAAGATCCTACTTAAACCATAATCGAACCAGATCTGAACAAAAAAGCAAAGGGGAGGAATATACCTGATCCGGAGAAACAATATCTCCCAAAGTTGTTCACGCCCAAAGAAGAAACCAAGATCCGCTCCTGCTGAAAATGACACAGCTGTGGGTGGAACGGAACCAGCAGAGTGCGTCATACACACTGGATCCTTCGCAAGAATCCTCTGAAAACTCTGAACACCAAATCTTTTTTAGTCTTTTCTGCAAGACTGATGTCAATAACTGACTTCTTTCTTCTACAAAGATCGAATCTTGTGAGAAGCAATGGCGGCGACGTCTGGAGGAGAACTCCAAGGACGAAGATGGCTGAATTGCTTCTCTTCTCTTTCGAGTATGAATGAGATCTAATCTCTGTTTGCAGGAAGCTTTTTTGCTTTCTCTAAAACCCTTGGTTCGAAATCTGATTTCTTTCACTTAGGTTTTTCCTCTTTTCTTCTTGATTAAGAAACTCGTAATTAGGAGTTATCTTAATCCAAATCAGTATTTGGATAGAGGATTATATTAATCTCATCTGCAAATTAAGTTAGCTTATTCCTGATCTTATCAGGAGGTTACCAGATTCAAATCTGATTTGAATTTGGTCTCCTAGAGTGGATAAGGTAAAGGTCCTATCCTTTTGCTAACATTAATCTCAGATCCGCCCCATAGTTGGGTGATCACATCAGCCCAGCTCGAAATGGGCTTTTGGCCCATTAAGTGTTCAGTGCTTAACTAATTTCCAATTTGCTACCCAGTTGGGCTTCTTTGTATGGCGTGGGACCCAAGCATTGATCTACACACCAGCCACATGGGTTCAGCCCAACCTTTATTACAAAGCCCAGCCGAATTCACTGAAAAACTCAATAAACCCCTGAGCCCATCACATGGACCCTATGGGCCCAACACTTACATTAAGTGGTCCCTGGGCCAAGCCATCTTATAAAAACCCAGGGACTGTGGGCAAGTGCAAGATTAGCCCATCAGGTACTATCCTAAATGATCTTACACTTAACCTCTCAGCCTATAATGATCAAGCACTACTCGACAAGAGAGGACCTCTCCCTCGGCTGCAAGGAACAGTGTCGCACTCTCCTTTCACATCGATCCCGGGAATTAAAACCATTTGCAAACATTTTGAAACTGTATATATTAATTTTTTAAAACAAAAATTCCAACGATTGAAATCAACTGCCGGCAGTTTGGTTTCCATCAGAGAGATGCATTCCCGATCATTACCCTTTGTTCGACAAAGGGGCTGATCCTGTCACTATGATCACCCACTCAGATGAATTCACAAACTGTCCTAACATACCTAGGTTTTGATCCCCATCTAAGGATCTCACTGATTGGCATATCAAAGACAGCCCGATCCGACACCTAGTGAAGTGTCATAATCGAGTTTAGGGGTCAGGTGTAACTTTCCAGTTTTGCCCATCTGTCTCCAAGGTCCAGGGCAATTCTAGAAATCTGGTCCGGTTCAAGGATTCGAGTAATCCCATGCTACATGTGCCTTGGGTCTCACCCTGGTGGCTGAGACAGGCCATCCCAACACTTGGTGGCACACAGTATCAGAATCATACCAAACAACATGAATCAAACATGCACTTTATTTATTTACACTAAATGTCAAAAGTACATCAAATCGGATTGAAGCTAAGGGCATAGAAAACTGTCTAACAGACCGCGTCTTTGCTTTTGAGGAGACCGAGCTTTGGACTCAAGACGCTCCGAGCAGATATGTCGCCGCTCGATTGGGTAGCTTATTGAGCTCGTTGGGATTCGGAAGATGTAGTTTCCTTGGGCAAATGACATGGGGAAGCCTTATCTTGGTCCTCCTCGACCAGGTCAATTACCGGTGACTGGTCGGTGTCGGCTGGGGGTTCGGAGGTGGTGACTCTGACATCCGAGGTGGGAACCTCCTCATGAATGCGGGCCTTCTTGGAGTTTCTTTTCTTCTTCTTGCCTTTCTGCATGCCTTTGAAGAGCTCGTCGGTAGAGAAGTTGTCCATGATGACTGCAAGAAAGCGACGAACAGAGTCAGATGCAACATCAAAGTAAAACAAAATATGAAAAATATTACAACAGTTGGCGACCTACCGGGAGGACTTAGGCTGGCCTGCGCGAGCTTCTCTTCGGTCATGAAGTTCTCAAACTTCAAGCCTAGCTTTGCCCAAGCCCGGACTTCCTCCTGCACTTTTTTATCCAGCCTAATGCCGGGGTTCTGGATGGCAGGTCTCCAATGGGTTGGAAAAGGCCACCCTTCCGTGTTACAGACAGCGAAGTAACGCCTCTTCCAGGCCGGGATTTTGTTGGGGAGCTCGTGTAACAACTTGTACCCGGGGTGATGAGACATGTTGTAACTATGCTTGTGCTCAGGTAGAACACATACAGAATTCTTTTTGATGGAAAGGTTCGAGGAAAAAATGTCGAGGTCAAGAGGTCGATTATAGTCATGAAAAAGGGAGATGGTACCTACAATATTGCGAATGGATTTCAGGTGGAGCTGGTCTATGGCGATGTCAAAAAATTTGACAATCTTGACTATGAAAGGGTGGAGTGGAAAATGTAGGCTAGCTATGAGCTGTTCCTCGAAAATCACGATCCCGTCATGACCATGATCCCAAGAAAAATTGCCTAAGGGGATATATAAATGAAGTTATTGGGAAGTCTATAGCGATCTAGTAAGGATAAGAGCCTATCCGCTGCCATTGTAGACGGACTGAAACTGTCTAGCAAGCGACCTCGGTGTGAGGAGGAGGCCGATTTGCCAGAAGCTTCTCGCTCTCGCTGAGGTGAGTCTACCTCGGATGAATTGGGGTCCTCATCCTGTGCTGAGGTGCTCACCTCAGCAGGAAGAGGCTCTGCAGTCTATGCCAAGGTACCCACCTCGGCCTCAGCGGACTCACCGCTCCCATCTAGAAGGCTAGGCATAATGAATAAAAAGGGAACAAACGAACTCGGAGTAAAAAAGGGGCGGAAGAAGGCAAACTCACCAAAACATGAAAGAGGAAGCGAATTACCCCAGATACAAGACGCGAGTTGAAGAATGGACGCGCGACCTCAACTCGCGAACTCTTGAATGCACTTTGAAGGACGAAGGAAAGGGGACCTGGGTCCCCCTATTTATAGCCACTATATCCGGGAACTAACGGTTTAGATCGATGCGATCCTACGGCTCTCGTGAAAACCGGTTGCACTCCCTTCGAGGAAAGATTTCGATTGAGCGCAGTTTTTGGCATCCGCAGAGTTTAGAAACCGCATTGAGTCCGCGCGTCCTCGACACGCGATCTGGTTTTTTTCACTGAGCCACATGGGTTACATCGGTCCGAACATAAAACCGGGAGGTGAACCAAGAAGAAATCGGGCCAACCTGCTTGCGCTGACCGTGAACTCCGCCCACTGGGGTTATGACCCCTGGCATGGGGAATGGGGGGCAATTGATGAGGGGTGATTTGGCCCGACCTAGCGACCGTGGTACATGTGGATGTGATCAACTAGTAGGATGACAACTCAACAAAGGAGCCTTGTCAGCGACTCGGGAGCTTGAAGTCAGCGGCACCTCGGCATAAAGTCATTTCGGCATAAAGGCACCTCGGCACCCAATTTAGTTCGGGGCCAAAGAACTGAAGTGCCCCGTAATCGACTCCAGAAGCTTCCCCAATGGACTCCGAATTTCCTGGGATCACGACGTCTAATAACAGGGCTCATTCTCACTCTGTCTGAATCAGAGGAAAGTGATAAACCTTATCAACTGGCGCATTGCTCTCATTCGGAAAACGGAACGGATCTTATCTATGCAGCCCGAAGATCCCAGAGCCTTTTCGTAAGATTCACGATTACTTAACCATATAAGGGTATCGATCCTCTAGGCAAAGGTACACGCGTTTACTTGCACCCAAGCCCTCTAGCATTCATACTTAGCTCGCAAACACACAGAATACTGATTTAAGCATCGGAGTGACTTCATCAAATCTTCCACCCCGATCGCTCTAAACACTATTTTACAGATTGATCCAGCTCACCACGCAAATACATCTAGGCAATTCTCTAGCTAGAAGCTTCTAGATTGCACACCATCAAAATATAATTTGTTAATCACATTTTACTTTAATGTATGATTAAATAATCTCATTCTATGTATGATTAACTGTAATTTTTCCTTTCATGTTATTTAACGGATATCGAAGAGTCCGGCTTCAATCAGGGCAATGCCCATTCAAACAGCCTTTACGGGAATATCTCCGTACTTATTTCGTGAGAAATATTTTTTATTTCACTAGAGATATTTCTGATGCAAGTTTGCAAGAGGCTGGTCGAACGTGTTAATCGTGTGGGTGTATTTTGATCGGTCAAAACTATTTCCGTATCATGTATTTCCAATGTCATACATTTCCTTTAGGCTGTATTTGATACGAAAGAAAAAAAAAAAGAAGGGAAAGAGAGGGAAATTTTAATAAATCTTATATAGATTTTTTTGTTTTTTCCTTTCTTTTTCTAATTTTTCCTTCAAACCAAACATAACTTTAAAGAGATTTTCATTTGAATTCCTGGGAGAGCATATATTAATTCCCGCCGATTTTTGCAGCTATTCTGATTGTCAACTTCTGTTGCTAATGGCGTCCTCGATGTTCGTAATATCTCCATTTCCATGTCGGATGACGACTCAAGATGAGCTTGCCGGAAGGATGAGACCTCCAGTTCGAAGGAAACGCAAGGAATTAGGGTTTAGAGGGTAGAGCATTTTTTTCCCCTTGAATGTTCCGGAAGCTAATGAAGTGGTGGATGGTCTTGCTTTTCCTTCCAGCAATAGGATTGCTCATATTTGAGGCGTCGAGGATCGCTAGAAAGGCTAACGCGGTAATATAATCAGTTTTTTTTTGCAGAAGAGAAAATAGTAGGGAGTTTGTATCGTCTCGATCCCACGACCACGATGGTTCGCTGGGGTCAGAGAACGTGGGTCGCCTGAGTTATATCATTTTCGTGCCCTATATACGTTTAATGAATCCGCAAATTTATGTGCCATAACTGCTTGTTACTTATTAGTTGTTTTAGCGTAACAAACGATGATTTCTTTTGAGTTTTTGATTACGTTTGTCGTTTCTTAAACCCTAACTTATAACACGTTCTTTTTTGGAGGTATGAAATTTTTGTTGCCTATTGGGTTACTGCCATACACTATTAATGATACTTGTCCCATTCCAGCAGCTGTATATGTTAGCTGAAGATGTCCTCTGTCTTCTCAAATGGTGGAATCAGTTCAGGAATAATGCTGTTCCAATCGTTTTATTGCTGTCGCTATTTGTTTATGCCCTCTTCTGGCCTCAGTTATCAGGTCCTATTATCACGTTAGCTTTTTTTATGACTATGGAGCCTTCAAAATTACTAAACTATACTTTGTTGGAGGTGAATTTATCAGACGTTCTCGTGTAACATATCAATGAGCAAAATCCAAAATCGAAAGAGCTGCCATGGAATGGAAACCATTTGGTGAGATTGAGGTGAGCATATAGATTTATGGAATCTGGTTCAATTGGTTTTAGGGAAAAACTATGCTGCCGGAAAGGCATGATAACATAAGACCTTTGACCAGTTAAAACCATCCCGTGAATTTTGATAAATGCCACCTGATTGATTACCACTTTTATGATACTGATTGTTTGGTTAAAGTTTTCTGGTATCACGTCTTTCCGGTATCATAGTCAAACCCTTGGTTTTATGAATTTGATGGTTGATGGATAAAGTTTTTAATGGTAGATACAAGATAGACATTTGCGTCCTTACTGGAGTTCTGAAGAAGTTTTAATTTGGAAACATTATGGCTGGATTTTGGAAAGGTTGTATGAAGCTGCACACAGAACTCGTTTCCAATTCATACTTTAAGAAAATACACATTTTCCTTATTGTGCTAAAGAAAGTACACATTTTCCTTATTCTGGCGGGTTGGGTGAGTCAGAGTCTTCCAACGGTAGTTATATCCTTCTGGTTCTGTAGCATTATGGTTAATTGCTATAGAGTGCATTTTCTTTTTCCATATGTCAGGGGTTTTATTAAGAATGGATATGAAGATTTCTTGAAGATAATGGTTGTCCAAGGTAATAAGTATCAATTTGAGACAGTTTTGACCTTTAGGAAGACTGAAATTTCATTGGGATTTTGACATATAAAGAAATTCAAGGAAAATTTGATAAGTTGCTAGCCTTTTGTCCATCAAAAAGAAAAAAAGTTACAGAATTTTTCTCATTCTTCCTCTATATTCTACAACTTTCTTTTCCTTATCCGTTTTCAGTTCTTATCCTAACTTTCTTTTTATTGTCTCTTTTCTCACTTCTGAAACCCTTTCAGTATATATCCTTTTATATGTTTTATTTAATGTCAATTAAATTTCATTGCACTAACCATTGGACTGAAGTGAAAAGTCAAAATTCCTGAAATTTTGTTGAAACTTAATTCTATTATTTTCCTTTGTAAAGTTCTGTACAAGTATTGTATTTATTGGATTAGGCATTTAGTGTGCTAGCTTCCAATCCATCAGCTGTTGAGTTTAACTCTATAGGAATCCAGGCTAGATTTACAGCCAAGGTGTCTAAAATATCTCTGGCCTCTGTGAGGTAGTGTGCTAGCTTCCAAGGGCCTCCATCCTTCTCCCCTATCCATTATACTGTATTTGCAGAATCACCTTAAATGGTTAAAGCAGGCCAGCCTTTATCTTTTGCTATTTGAAGCATGTGAGTGCAGCCAAGATTTCTGCTTTTGTAGAATCAGCAAATCCAATTGGGCCATTGAAAGCCCACTCAATGCTTCCATCCATACTCCTAAACACTCCACCTATCCCCGCAGCTCCAGGATTACCCAGGGCACTTCCATCAAAATTTAATCTAAGCTCTGACTCCAATCTTGTAAAGAGAACACTAGGTCTGCTTAAAGACCCAGGTGAAGAATAAATGATCTCATATTGATAAAAAAAAAGAATAAATGATCTCCACCAAATTCCCTTGCAGTCATCCAAAGAAAGTCCTATGAACTCCACGTAATTAACTGCCCACAGGTTACCCAAGAAAGAAATATAAGAAAGCAAATATTCAAACGATCTAGATCTGTTTCCAAAAAGGCGGTTGTTTCTTTCTTTCCACACACACCACATCACTGCTTGGGCTATTGTACACCAGTAGATTTTTTCCCTACTACCAAGATCACTACCACGCCATTGCCAAATGAAGTCAATATAATGTGCTCAGGAACAATTCAGCTGTACTCAACAAGGTTGAGAAAGTAGGACCAAATCTTCCTTGTTTTTGGGCAGTGAAGGAGATGCTCAGCATATTCTTCATCACTAAGACAGAGAGATAAAGCATGGAGAGAGATATACAACCTGCCTTTTTCTTTTGGACCAAGTCATAAGTATTGGTTTTCTTCAAACAAGTCTCCACACAAAAAAGGAAACTCTAGGAAGGAATATGAGAGTAGGGGTGCAAGTGAATTGCATAATGATCCGATCCGAATTTGAATCAGATTCTATTTTTGTCGGATTTGGATATCCCTATATTGGATTTTCATATCGGCTAGGATAATAGGATCTGATTAAAAACCAGACCGAATTTGGATCACCCCCCATTTGATCCAAAAGAATCCAATCCTATATTTATTATTTATTTATTTATAAATACGTTTATATTACATTTTTGTAATTTTTATATTATTTATTTATTTTTATAAAAGGGAAATTGTCCAAAACTCACCACGACTTTTCAGCTTTCTCTTAAATTCACCATAACTTTTCAAAACGTCTAGGGAACCCTATGTCAATGAATTTTTGTGTTCCAAAACTCTCCATTCGTCAGAGCACCATTAGTCTTCATTGACAGAAGTTGTCCACGCCGGCATAAATGCAATTTTTATGACCAAACTGCCTTTGAATGGCATGTCAACCTTATTAAACATATTTTTATGTTAGCCTAATTTTTATTCAATACACCTTTGTTCTAACTGACAACTCATAGAAGTGGAGGTTGGGTCCTACAAAGCCGTGTGTCCTCTTCTTGACCATAGATATTTTCTTGATTTTGGTTCTTGTTGCATTTGAAATTAAAAGGGATAAATGATTTTTATTGTTTTTTATCAAAGTTTTGCTTTATTTTCCATTTACAACAGAACAAAGGGTAAAATAGTAATCTGCCAACATCCGTTAATCTATTTAATGTTAACTTACTGACATGGGGTTCCCCGGACGTTTTGAAAAGTTATGGTGAGTTTAAGAGAAATGCTTAAAAGTCATGGTGAGTTTTAGACAATTTCTCTTTATAAAATGACATGTATATATATGATAAAAGTAGTTGAAAATGCTTGTATTTTTGATGAATTTGTATTTTTTTGTTTTTCTCTTTTATGTATTTTTTTCCTTTTAATAATTTGTTAAATTTTATAGAAATTAATTTGGACCGGAGCATGTTCAGATATCTAACATCCTTAGCGGATTTAATTTGAATTCGAGTTGACCTTTGTGAAATCCGATATTTATATTATCGGATCGGATCCAGATATACCTTGATTCGGATCCGATCCGTTTGCATCCCTATATGAGAGACCAAGCCCTCCTGTATGGGAAACTTGTATTAGAGATTCCTAGCACCAGGGCCTTGAAAAAGGACTTAGTTGAGAACTTGCTAGCAAGTTGAAGCTTCCTAATAAGTTGGTTTGGGGTTGCTAGGAAACTAACAAAGGAATTTGGATGGAGAATAAGATTCTCCACTTTCATCTTTACTGCATGTCTGTACTTTAACATCTGAATGTATGCTTTCATCTGCCATGATTTTGTCAATTGATTACTTATGATTCTTGCCTCCGAACTTGTTTCTTTTTTGGCTGTCTAGGACTTCATGATAAAGTGAGTTCTTGGACACGGTGCAAGAAATGCCTAATGCTAAGTCAACATCCAGTCAACCCCTCACAAGACCTTGGATAGCTGGGACCATCATTGGTGCAACGGTTGGGTTGCTCCATTGCGACTTGGGTGACCAGGTTCAAATCTTGGAAATAGCCTCTCTGTATGTGCAGGGGTAAGGCTGCATACATCTGTCCCTCCCCAGACCCCACATTAGCAGGAGCCTCATGCACTTAGCTGCACTTTTTTTATGCTACATTTAGATATGTTGCTAATGTCCAAGCTGTACTAGTAGGAGAGGGTTGTAACATAAACCCCTCAACACCAAAGCATGATAAGAGTATGTTAAGACCAAGACCCATGCATGGGAACAACCAGCCTTACTTATCAAGTTTACAAGAAAAGGGAGAAGCCACGTCAGCTAGAGGTTAATCCAAGTGGCAGATTGTTACAACAAAGTAACAACCCTGCAACAAATCGTAACAATCTTGTAACAAACTGTAAACTATAATCAGCTTACCTGGGCTATAAAGACCAGAGGAAGAAGGCAAGAATTCCATTCAGACATCTCTCTTTCTCTCTGTTCTCCTTCAATTTTCCCTCTCTCCTTAGGAGTTTGGTTCACTCAACGAACCTTGAGTTAGGCAACACCTAACAGTTTGGTATCAGAGCTATGACAAATACTCGAGTTATAACCATGGAGGCAAGGGTTGATCAGGTGGAGATCGAGCTTCACCGAGTCTCAGGCGAGATGCGAGGTATCAAGGATACACTAACAGAGATCTTGCAAAGACTAGAACAGAGGCCACCGGTTGAAGACAGAGAAATTGACCAGGATAGGGTTAGCCAAGGGAGTAATCGAAGAAGTAGCTCCACCTTGGAAAGAAACACCAAACTGAGCTTCCCGGTCTTCTCAAGAGGAGACCCCATCCCTTGGATATATAGGGCGGAAAGATTCTTTGAGTACAACGAAACGTCTAGACCAGATAGGGTGGCGTTGGCAGCAATGCATCTGGATGGAGACGCAATCCTTTGGTATCAGTGGTATTGTCGAGGGCACCCCCGTATTTCATTGCTCGCCTTCACTGATGCCCTGTGTGTCCGATTCGGGGCTTCTGGCTATGAAGATTTTGACGAAAGTCTTGCGAAGATAAAGCAAGTAGGAAGTGTTTGTGACTACTAGTTGGAGTTTGAACATCTATTGCTAAGAGTCCAAGGGTGGCCGGAGAAGGCATTGGTTGGAGCTTTTGTGGGAAGACTCAACGAAGAAATATAGTTAGAGGTCAAGGCGATGCATCCATCAATTGTGATGGCCGTGGAAGTCCTAGCCTGCTGAAGGGATGAGAGATCCATCATATGGATGGTCGAACCCTACAGGTAGGTTGGGTGAAATTTCAAAAATTTCTCTCTCTTTCATGTGGGAATGACATTCCCTGTTTTAGAAAACTGCATTTTCAAGGATCAATCTTGAACCTAAACCAGACCAGATCTGAAACCAAAAGGTAGGAGAGGGATATACCTATATGGAGTAGTAGTAACCCTCAACGAAGGTGTTCACACCCAAGGAGAATACCAAAAACTGCTCCCACTGAAGATGGCACAGCGTAGGGTGGAGCAGAATCAGCAGGGTGGTTCTTCAGCAAGAACCGAATTCTTCAGCAAGAACTTGATGGAGGGCAGGTGAGCACGACTTCTGATTATCTTTTCTCCAAAAGATAATATCAAGGAACTCTTCTTGATCGCTCTTACAAGTGGAGATCGAACTGGTAATGGCGGTAATAGCAGGAGAAGGCAAGAGTAGAAGATGGCGTTAGTCCAATTGTATGCTGTATTCTCTCTTGAATCAGTAAGACTGAAGGATGAACTGGAGGTTCGCCCTGCTCCTCAATTTATAGCCTTAAAGAGAGCATCTCCTAATCCCATTAGGAGTTTCCTAATCCAAATCTTGTATTTGGATCTGAACTCTCTTTAAGAGACAAGGATAATCCCTTATCTTATCTGTAGATAAAGATCAACCCTCTTAATCCAATTAGGAGTTTCTTGATTTAAATCTTTATTTGGATCTGGACTCTCTGAGTGGATAGGGACAATCCCTTATCCTATCTGCTGATATAAATCCCAGAATCGCCCCTCTTTAATTAATCTAATTAAGCCAGTTCGAATTGGGCTTTAGGCCCATCAAGTCCATTTGCTCACTTAGCCTCCTAACTGTTGCCCAGTTGGTTATCCTTGTATGGCGTGGGACCCAAACATTGATCTACACATCAGCCACATGGGTTCAGCCTAGTCTCTATTACAAGGCTTGGCCGAATTCACTGTAGGAGACAATGAACCCCCAAGTCCATCCCATGGGCTCTTAATGGGCCCAACATTTACACTAAATTGTCTTTGGGTCAAGCCACCTTATAAAAACCCAAGGACTGTGGGCAGATGCCAGATTAGCCCATCAGGTATTACCCTCAATGGTCTTACACTTAACCGCTCAGCCCATAATGATCAAACACTGCCCGACAAGAGAGGACTCCTCCCTCGGCTGCAAGGTACAGTGCTGCACTGTCTACTCACATGGATCATGGGAATTAAAACCTTTTGCAAACATTTTGAAACCATAATATATATATATATATATATATATATATATATATATATATATATATATGTATATCTCTATATAAATATATTTTGCAAAACAAATTTCAACGGTTGAAATCGACTGCCGACAGTTTAGGTTTTCATCAGAGAGAGTGCATCCTCGATCATTCACTTTGTCCGACAAAAGGGCTGATCCTGTCACTATGATCACCCACTAAGATGAATTCTCGGACTGTCCCAACATACCCAGATTTTGACCCCCTCTAAGGATCTCACTGATTGACATATCAAAGACAGCCCAATCCGACACCTAGTGCAATATCATGATCGAGTCTAGGGGTCAGGTGTAACATTCCAGTTTTGCCCATCTATCTCCAAGGTCCAGGGCAATACTGGAATTCTGGTCCGGTTCAGGGTTTCAAGAAAACCCACACTGCATGTACCTCAGGTCTCACCTTGGTAGCTGAGACAAGCCAGCCCAACCAACTTGGCGGCACATCAGTTCAACCTTGGCAAGATAAATCTCCCCAGATCTATCCAACAGTTGTGAAGATTCTAAACTAACACGAGTCTCATATGTGTCCAGTTTAAGGGTATTACACAGAAACACACCATAATAACATGAGTCAAATATGTACTTTATTCATTTACATTAAATGTCATAATTTACATCATTCTGATTGGAGCTAAGGGCATACACTGTCTAACACCTGCACCCAAGAAGAAAAGATAGTTCGAGCCCGACGTTTGAACCGCCCGTGGCAGCAAACTAACAAATCATTTACAGCACCCATACTAGAAGGGACGGGACCCAATAAAGAAGGCAACATCTTAGGCAAACCACCAGGTAACTTAGGCCCGAGCCCTGTTATTCAATTCAAGAAATTAATGTGGGAAGAAATGCAAAATTGCCGAGACAAAGGCCTCTGCTACAATTGCGAAGAGAAGTTCGGCCCCAGACATAGATGCAAGTCTCAACAAGCCTTCTTATTACAAACTAAGGATGAAGAAGAGGATCAACAATCGGAAGAAAGATCGTCAACTGATGAACACTGGGTTGAGACCATACAACTTGAAATCTCGTTATAGGCCCTAGCGGGGTTTTCATCACCCCAAACCATGGGGGTGACGGGCCTAGTTTGGGGTCGCCAAGTGTTTATCCTCATTGACAGTGGTAGTACTCTAAACTTTGTAATCACGGTGTTAGTCAAACGATTGGGATTACCAATTCAGCCCACAATCTCATTTAAGGTCCATGTGGCAAATGGGACCTCACTTCAATGCGGTGGAATTTGCACAAACATTGGGTTACACATCCAAGAGCAACGATTTGTGGTTGATCTTTACCCGTTGGAGTTAAGTGGGGCCGATATTGTATTGGGAATTCAATGGTTGCGGCAACTTGGGTCTGTTCTATGCGACTGGGCCCGTTTGTGTATGGATTTCATGATAGAAGGAATAAAAGTGCATTTACAAGGCCACTCAGCTAGCCGAGCCAGCCCAGTAAGCTTGGCATCCATGTTGAAAGAAGCATGAGACCCAAATCAGCCCATTATTTGGGGATCAAATCGTACAGGCCCAACATTATCCCAGGCCCAGAATACATTGACTCAAGCTGATTACAAACAACAACTCAGCAACATTCTCCAACAATATGCTGCAGTTTTCAAGGAGCCAACAAATCTACTGACCACAAAATTCCACTATTGTTGGATGCGTCTCCTACCAATGTAAGGCCCTACCGTTATCCCTATTTTCAGAAACAAGAAATTGAAAAGCAGATTCAAGAACTGTTGGATAAAAATTTTATTCAACCCAGCCACAACCCATTTTCTTCACCTGTTCTTCTTGTCAAGAAGAAAGATGGGACGTGGCGATTTTTTGTGGATTATCGGGCACTTAATAATATTATAGTTACGAACCGCTTTCTGATTCCGGTAATAGATGAGCTCCTAGATGAACTCAAGATTGCAAGAATCTTCTCAAAGTTCGATTTATGGGTTGGATACCATCAAATTAGAGTCCATGAAAGTGACATTCCAAAAACAGCCTTCCGGACTCATGATGGCCACTATGAGTTCCGGGTTATGCCATTTGGCCTCACCAATGCCCCGACAACCTTCCAAGCCTTAATGAATGACTTGTTTAGGCCACATCTACGTCGTTTCATATTAGTCTTTTTTGATGACATTTTGGTGTACAACCCAACATGGGCCCAACATTTAGTGGATTTGCAGATTACTCTAGACACTCTCTTACAAAATCGGTTGTATGCTAAAGAATCGAAGTGCGCCTTTGGGCAGGCCCGTGCACACTATTTGGGCCATGTGGTGGAAGATGGAATGGTCTCAGCAGATCCAGACAAGATATCTACCATCCAACAGTGGCCAACACCACGTAACACCAAGGAACTCCAGGCATTTCTAGGACTCACAGGGTACTACCGACGCTTCATTAAAAGCTATGGGATAATTGCAGCACCACTGACAGTCCTTCAAAAGAAAGACTCCTTCATCTGGAATAACAAAGCCCAAGTAGCTTTTGAAGCCTTAAGAGCAGCGGTGTCATCTCCACCAGCTTTAGCTTTACCCAATGATTTAAAAGGTGTGCCTGAGGTGCGCCTAGGTGCTCAGGCAAGGCGCATTTTAGGGTAGGCGCCTTGCCCAGGTCCTAGGCGCATGCCTGGTGCACCTTGCGCCCTAGCCTAGGCATACGCCTTTTGAAAATTTGTTGCTTTTTCCCTTTTTTTGAGTTTGGTCACTTGGCCGGGGGCTCCGCCCTCAGATCCCCGTGCCACGCCCCTTGAGGCTAGCCCAAACAAGTCCATGTTAGGGTCTTAAGTTTTCGCTTGTTCACCGAAGCTTCAAGAACCCCCTATTTGGTAATGTCGTCCATTCATTCATCTTAATAAAATATCTTCTTAAAAGCAATTTAAACTATAAAATTATTATTTTTTGTGTGAAATCTAAGAATTTAAGACCCTAACATGGACTTGTTTGGGCTTGCCTCGAGGGGCATGGCACAAAGGTGGCTCGTAGGATTAGGAATGTAATATATCACATTAGCTACTTGATGCAATTGAGAAAAAAAAGAGATTGTAGGTTTTATATGCTTGAAAATGTTTTATATGTTTGATTTCATTTTTAAATTCTCATTTGAATATGCTTTACATATTATATTTATGTATTTTAATTTTTGATAATAGGTTTTTTGAAACATTTATTTTAAAACTTAAGTTAATATTTTTATTAATATTATGTTTAATAATTTTTTGATTTTTTTGCAATTTTTTTAAATAGTGCGCCTTGCCTCAAAAAGGCACGTGCCTCGCCTTGCGCCTTGTGCCTCAGGCGCAAAATGGCCCTTGCACCTTTTTTGTGCCTTGCACTTTTAAAACACTGGCTTTACCAGATTTTGACAAACCTTTTGTGGTCGAGTGCGATGCGTTGGGACTGGGCGTGGGAGCAGTGCTGATGCAAGATGGTCAGGCCCTTGCCTTCTTCAGTAAGGCCTTATCCACCACACAAAATCACTCTTCAGTCTATAACTGGGAATTGATGGCAATTGTATTGGCAGAGTTCAGCATTGGCGCTCCTACTTATTGAGCTGTAAGTTTGTGAACAAGACTGATCATCAAAGTCTGAAATTCCTATTGGAACAATGATGGGTCCTTTTTCCAGGCCAGCAGCGTTCAGTTTCAACGTTAATGGGCTTCGATTACACTATTGAATACAAATCCGGGGCAACAAATAGAATTGCTGATGCGCTGTCTTGTCGTCCCAAACAACTAGCGGAGAGCATACTCCAATTGCAGGTGTTCCAACAACCCACTACAGCATTATTGGAACAATTATGGGAGGAAGCCGACAATAATAAGGAACTCCAAGCAATAACAGCGCAATTGTTGCAGCAACCGGGTATCAAACCTAGGTATTCTATCCAAGGGTCAGTGTTGTACTATAAAGGTAGAATGGTGTTGCCAACGGACTTAGCCCTTTTGGACCAGCTACTAAATTACTTCCATGCGACATCGATGGGTGGACACTCAGGAGTCCTACGCACATATAAGAGAGTGTCGTCCCAATTTTATTGGACGGGTATGCTAAATTCCATAAGGAAAATATCTACATGCCAAGTATGTCAATAATGCAAATATGAGGTCCAATCCCCAGTTGGCCTACTAAAACCATTACCCATACCTAGCCAAGTTCGGGAAGATATTTATATGGATTTTATAAGGGGCCTACCAACCTCTTCCGGTAAATCAGTCATATTAGTGGTGGTTGATCGCCTTACAAAATACAACCACTTCTTAGCACTGTCACATCCATTTATTGCAATTACAGTAGCCAACACTTTTGTTCGGGAAATAGTTCGTCTTCATGGTTTCCCAAAGTCTATTGTTTCTGATAGAGATCCAATCTTCATCAGCCTCTTTTGGAAAGAACTTTTTCGCCTCCAAGGCGTACAACTAAGCCAATCCACAAGCTACCTATTGAAGTTCGGCTTGCCCTAGAAGTCTGTTTTGTTTGTTAGCTGAAAAGTAAAGTAAACAGCAAGAAGGAAGAGAGGAAAGAAGAAGGAAGAAAGAGGAAGAAGAAGCGAAAAGGTCTGGTTCGAAATTGGAAAAAGTCAGCCCTAGTTTCGGCCAGACCTGTTATTATATTATTAATATAATTGGAAAAGACATAAGTGCCCTTATTTAAGTAAGAGGCACTCGAACTAATATAATAGTACACATCAGCATTCTCAACAGGTACAAAGACCGAAATACCCCTTCACTAACACTCCCCCTCAAGCTGGTGAGTATATATCATATAATCCCAGCTTGTTACATATATAGTCCACTCTCTCCCGACTCAAACCTTTTGTAAACAAGTCTGCCCACTGGTTTCCCGTATTAACATATGCAATCTCTATCACTCCATTCAACACCTTCTCTCTCACAAAATGACAATCAACTTCGATGTGCTTGGTTCTTTCATTTAACACCGGATTGGAAGAGAAATGAACCGCTGCCTGATTGTCATAATAGAGCTTCATTGGAGTACTGATGTCATATCCTATTTCCTGTAGAAAGTTCCTTAGCCACACTAATTCACAAGCAGTATGTGCCATGGCCCTATATTCTGCTTCTGCACTGCTTCTTGCCACAAATGTTTGCTTCTTACTTTTCCACGTTACCAGGTTACCCCCAGAAAGGTGCAATAGCCTGTGGTAGACCGTCTATCAGACATAGAACCTGCCCAATCAGCATCGGTGTATCCTTCTACTTTCAGTTTTCCGCCACTTTTGTATAGCAAACCACGGCCAGGAGCTCCCTTTCAAGTACCTCACAATCCTTAGCACTGCATTCCAATGTGGGACCAAAGGTTTCTGCATGAACTGACTCACCACACTAACCACAAATGAAATATCTGGCCGAGTAATGGTTAGGTAGTTTAGTTTGCCTACAAGTCGTCGGTATCTGCCAGGGTCTTCAAATACTTCACCTATATCACTGCTCAGCCTCGTATTTGTTTCCATAGGTGTCTCAGTCGGTTTAGTACCCAACAAACCTGTTCCTTCCAGTAAATCAAGCACATATTTCCTCTGACACAAATTAATGCCATGCTTAGATCTTGCTACCTCTATGCCCAAAAAGTATTTCAATTTGCCAAGGTCCTTTGTCTGAAAGTGTTCCTGTAGGAATGCCTTCAATCTGTCAATGCCCATTTTATCATTCGCAATCACAACAATATCATCTACATACACCACCAGTAGTATTTTGCCTGCCGGAGAGTCATGACTGAAGACAAAGTGATCAACTTGGCACTGTTTCATACCAAACTTCTTGACCACCTCACTGAACCTACCAAACCATGCTCGAGGGGACTGTTTAAGTCCATATATAGCCTTCTTAACTCTGCATACCTTACCATCATCCCCCTGAGCAACAAACCCTGGTGGTTGCTCCATGTAGACCTTCTTGAGCAAATCACCATGCAAAAATGCATTTTTGATATCTAGCTGATATAGAGGCCAATCATACATAGCTGCAAGGGAGATGACAACACGAACTGACCCTATCTTAGCAACCGGGGAGAATGTCTCTATGTAGTCAATGCCATAGGTTTGGGAGTACCCTTTTGCAACCAGCCGCGCCTTCAGGCGCTCAACACGACCATCTTGCAAGTACTTAACGGTATACACCCACTTACAACCGACAGCCTGCTTCCCAGGAGGAAGAGCGGTGAGGTCTCAAGTGTGATTATGATGGAGGGCAGAGAGCTCTTCTTCCATAGCACGACACCACTCTGGAGAGGTAAGGGCTTCCTAGACATCCTTAGGAACAACCACTGAGGATAACAAAGAGATGAACTGGCGATGGGAGGCGGAGAGGTGAGTAAGGGAAACAAAATTGGAAATAGGGTGAAGGGTGTAGGTGCGTTTACCTTTCCGTAAGGCAATAGGAAGATCAAAGTCGGAGGCTGGTGTCGGATCTGAAGCTGGATTTGTTGACGGTGATGAAGCCGGAGTTGTAGCCGGTACATGTGGGCGATGTGTATACACGTGACAGATAGGTGGATGGTCAACGGACAGTGGCACCGGAGGCAAGGACGTAGGCACGAATGGAACCAGAGGAGGAGGATCAGCCACAGGAAGGGGAGGAGGAGGTGATGTGGAGGAAGAAGCATCACTGGACCCCACGAAGAACGGAGTAGACTCGAAGAAAGTAACATCAGCACATACCAAGGAACGATGAGAACTGGGATGGTAACACTTGTACCCTTTCTGAGTCCGGGAATAGCCAAGGAAGATACACTTAAGGGATCGTGCATCTAACTTGTCAGTCCCGGGACCCAGATTATGGACGAAACAGACACACCCAAATACCCGAGGAGGAAGCGGAAACGGAGACATGTTGGGGAACAAGACACTAAAAGGAGAACGACCATCAAAAATAGACGTGGGCATCCGATTAATTAAGAAACAAGAGGTGAGCATTGCATCACTCCAAAAGGGTTTGGGAACATTCATGTGGTGCATGAGTGAGCGTGCCGTTTCTACAAGATGTCGATTCTTTCTCTTAGCAACCCCATTTTGTTGTGGGGTGTAGGTACATGAAGTTTGGTGTATAATGCCATGTTGGTCCAAGTATTCTTGAAAAGATGAAGACAAGTATTCATGGCCATTATCAGAACGAAAAATTTTGATGTGAATGCCAAATTGATTGCGGATCTCAGCATAAAATTTCTGGAAAATGGCAAATAATTCACTTCTTTCTTTCATTAAATAGAGCCACGTCATTCTTGAAAAGTCATCAACAAAAATAACAAAATATCTGTGTCCATTATATGACATCACTTTATAAGGACCTCAAACATTTGAATGAATTAAAGAAAAAGGACTCGACACACGATTATCAACCCTAGAACTAAAGGGAACACGATGGTGTTTCCCAAATTGACACGATTCACAATCTAGAACAGAAAGTTGACTCAATGAAGGGACCAAGGACTTCAACACTTTCAGCGAAGGATGACCAAATCTACAATGCCACTGGAGAGGAGAAATAGATGACTGGAAGGCCGTTGATGTTTTTCCACCACCATCAAGATAATACAGTCCACCGGCTTCATGCCCTCCACCAATTTTCATCCCCGTCTTGAGATCCTGAAAAACACACATAGAGGGGTAAAATGTAATGGAGCAATTAAGGGACTTGGTCAGCTTACTAACAGACATAAGATTAAATGGAAGCTTAGGTACATATAAAACAGAGGATAGGGATACAGGGTCTAGGTCAACATTACCAACACCATGAATAGATGATGTGGAGCCATTAGCAAGGGTAACAGACTGTGATGTTGAGCAATGAGTGAGAGATGAAAACACACCTGGAGTTCCCGTCATGTGATCGGAGGCTCCAGAGTCAATAATCCAGGGGTTGGGTGTGGATGCCAAACAAGCCATACTTGAGTGTGCAAAGGTAGCTGTTCTGCTGCGACGTGGATTGAACAAACCTTTCATACTCATCACGAGGAACACTCACCATCTCCTTGCCTGGACCATCTAAAGAGGTAGAAGGCATCTGGTCAGCTGACCGGTTCTCCTGTCTAAAGCTGGAACTGGTGTCACTAGTCATGGCATGGTTGGCCCACGTTGAGGGTGGACCATGTAAGTCATAGCAGTAGTTAATAGTATGTCCATCCAAACCACAATGAGTACACCTCTGTGGACCCGAGCCACGTCCTCTACCACGAGCTCTCCCTGAATCTCTGCCTCTAGTACGACCACCACCACGGATATGTGTAGATCCACCACTACCACTCCGACCATACACTGGACCACTACTGCCACCACGGCCAGGCTGGGCTCCTCGAGCCCCACTTCTGCCACCTCGACCTCTCGACACTGCAAATGCTGATTTATCTGAGATATTAGAGTTTTCCATAGATCCAATGGAAGTCCTTCGAAGACGAGCAAACACCTCCTCTAAAGATGGAAGGGCAGATCCTCCTAGTATCTGGGCTCGTACTGGTTCATACTCAGACTTCAGCCCCACCAGAAACCGAGTCACATCAAGCTGCTCTCTCTGTTGATGTTGAACCTTGACATAAGAAGTGAGAGGATGATAAACATTTAACTCATTATGGATATTTCTTATACTGGCATAGTACTCCTCAAGGCTCTAATTTCCCTGTTGCAGATTGAAGTATTCCTGATACAGTTGATATACCCTAGTTGTATTATCTTGACCAGAATACAATTTCTTAGCATGATCCCACACCTCTTTGGCTGTGTCAAGAAACATGAAGTTCACACTGATTCTGGGTTCCATACTGTTCCACAACCATGTGATGATCTGTGCATCTTCTTGTTCCCAGTCTTCGTACTCCTAAGAATTAGTGGGGGGTTTTTCCTCTCTTATGTGCTTTACCTTCTTCTTCGCCTTCAGAACAACCTCTACAGACTTGGCCCAAGGGACATAATTCTCTCCATTCAGTTTAATGGAGGTCATTTGGACATTCAGGTAGTCAGTAGATATCATCACACTAGGTTTACTATCACTGTTATCTGCCATTGCCGAATTCCCTTATCACTGAATCCTGAGCACTACACACTGCACACTGCACACAGACACTTCACCGAAATCTGCACACTGATTTCAGCAATAATAAATGCTGAAATCCGTACTAGTAACACCACAAACCCTACTCTACAGCTACCGGAAGTTTCACCATTAAGTAAACACTACTTCCCTTCGAATCACACACAAACCAGTATAAACCCTAGTATACTGCAATCTGAAAACCCATCATACGATCTGTACCACACCTCTCATGTGTTCCATAACAGAAATTATGCATAAAAAAACTCCTTACCTCATCGCCTGAAGGCCAACCACACGAAGGAATGAAACACCACTGCACCACACGCACCAGCCCTACATTAATTAGGGGAGGGCTTAGAAACCACAGCAACCAATCACCAACGACACCACCGGAGGCATAGAAACCTCCAAGGGAAGAGGGCGATCACTCCTTTTCAGCCCTTTTCCCAGTCTCCAACCAACGGCTGAGAAATCCAAGAGAAACCCTAGTTCGAATGCGCAGAAAACAGAATTCTAGCAAGTCTGATTTGTTTAATGTGGCTCTGATACCATGTTGAAGTTCGGCCTGCCCTAGAAGTCTGTTTTGTTTGTTAGCTGAAAAGTAAAGTAAACAGCAAGAAGGAAGAGAGGAAAGAAGAAGGAAGAAAGAGGAAGAAGAAGAGAAAAGGTCTGGTTCGAATTAGGAAAACCCTAGTTTCGGCCAAACCTGTTATTATATTATTAATATAATTGGAAAAGACATAAGTGCCCTTATTTAAGTAAGAGGCACTCGAACTAACATAATAGTACATATTAGCATTCTCAACAGGTACAAAGACTGAAATACCCCTTCACTAACACTACCATCCACAATCAGATGGGTAAGCAAAGGTGGTCAATCGTTGCTTAGAAACATACTTACGATGCGTCACCGGAACCAAACCAAGACAATGGTTAAGCTGGTTGCATTGGGTTGAATGGTGGTACAACACTACCTATCAGATATCAGCAGGAATGACCCCTTTTAGGGCATTATGTGGTCGTGACGCACCTACACTGGTTCCCTATGAGAAGGGCTCTACAGCAGTAGCTTCACTTGAAGAACACCTGCTGAATCAAGACATCATTCTACAGGAGCTTAAACAAAACCTGCTCCTGTCTCAACAATGGATGAAACAATCATATGATAAACATCATAGAGAAGTACACTATCAGGTTGGTGACATGGTTTACTTGAAATTGCTCCCCTACAAGTTGCTTTCAGTACAAAAACAGCAATGGAACAAGGTGGCACCTTGCTACTTTGGACCTTTCAAGATCTTGGAGAAAATTGGACCTCTTGCATACAGATTGGATCTCCCACCAGATTCAAGAGTGCACCCAGTTTTCCATGTCTCGGTTCTCAAAAAATGCTTGAAACCAGATGCTATAACTCAACCATGTCTTCCCAAATTCTCAAGTGATATGGACCTAGAAACAGAACTGGTGTGTATCACTAATTTCAGATGGGTCAAGAAAGTCTCCCACATTGTTCTAGAAGCTTTAGTTGTCTGGTCACAGCTGCCGGAAGAGGATGCAACGTGGGAACCCTATCTACAACTGCAACACCAGTTTCCCCATATTGACCTTGAGGGCAAGGTCCAACTTAACTAGGGGGGTCAAACCAAGACCCATGCACGGGAACAACCAGCCTACATATCAAGTTTACAAGAAAAGGGAGAAGCCATGTCAGCAAGAGGTTAATCCAAGTGGCAGATTGTTAGAACAAAGTAATAGTCCTACAACAAACTATAACAATCTTGTAACAAACTGTAAATTGTAATCAGCTTACCTGGGCTATAGAGACTAGAGAAAGAAATGATGAAGAGGGCAAGAATTCCATTCGAACATCTCTCTCTCTCTCTCTCTCTGTTCTCCTTCAATTTTCCCTTTCTCCTCAGGAGTTTGGTTCACTCAACGAACCCTGAGTTAGGCAGCACCAGCAAAGTATAAGACCAAGGCCAACCAACAGCATGAAGGAGAACATACAGTGTTCAAAGAGATGGTTTGAGGATTCTCTACTCTCAGAGCATAACACATGTACTTGTTTGTCCCCTTACTGGTGTGTTCTTTGTAAAGCTGATGGGGAGACTGTTTTTCATCTACTGTTATCTTGCCAATTTGCGAATATTTGGGAGTGGGCTCTTTCCCTATTTGGGTGTAGTTGGAACCCTCCATCAAATTTGCAAAGTCTATTTTCCCCTTCTTTTTTCAGGTGGCGTATGAAAAGGGGAAGGACTATGTGGAGAGGACTGAGGGCTACAGTATGCTGGTCATTGTGGGAAGAAAGAAACTCCAGGATATTCTCTGATGTGGAGAGAGGTGCTGAAGAACTGAGGGCTCTGATCCTTATAAGAGTCATACAGTGGATGAAATCGCTAGAGCTATTCATAGATTATACAGTGGATGACATGTTAAGGAAGTGGGGTGAGATTGCTAATTGTTCCCGGACCAAAATAGTGATGAGTGTGTCTTGGACCCCCCCCCCCCCCACCTGCAGGTTTCATAAAACTAAACTTTGATGGGAGTTGCAGAGGGAATCTTGGACAATCAGGGATTGGGGGTGTTTTTAGGGATGAGAATGGGGTTGTTCTATCAATGTTTTCAGGCCCCATTGAAGTGGGTGACTCTCTCAAAGCCGAGATCCATGCAGTTTTGGAAGGAATACAGAAAGCTAGGGAGATGAATATCAACAAACTCATAATTGAGGGGGATTCGGAGGTGGTGGTAGGATGGCTGAATAAAGGCAACAGTGGTTTATGGCATTACAGTAATGTGAGGAGGAGATTTAGATGGCTGGTTCGAGGAATGGAAGTTAAAATCATTTGGGTAAAAAGATCAGCTAATTCTTTTGCTGATGGGTTAGCTAAACAAGGGGTGGAGAGGGAATCGATGTTTTGGGCACAGCTGTAATTTTATTTTTCTTTTCCCCTTCTCTTTCTCTTTTTTTTCCTTTTTTGGGATTCAAACTGCATTTGGAAGATAAGAAAGTTTGTCTTCCTCTTTGTAATTTTTTATTAAGATTATATAATGAATTGTGTTATTGATAAAAAAAAACCTCTCCTAATAAGGTTATGAACTGTTGAGCATTTTCCTTGCACTGCCATCCATGTTAAGAATGCCACCTTTGATGGGACTGGGTCCCATCATATTCTTGAACTAGGAAATGCATCTTTTGCTGAATTATTTCACTTGTTGAAGAATGATTGAACTGACAACAACTCTGGTCTGTCCCAGGCCCACACCATTATATCTTCATGGTCTGGACATGGGAATCACTTATTGGTTTTTTCTGTAGTAATTCAACCAATAGATCAATTCCCCAAATCATTCAAGTTTCCTCTAAACTGAGGGCACCACATGTGTATGTTGCTCTGCATGTCATAGCAGTCAATTACTAGAGGATATGATGCTACCTTCATGTGTATCTAGTTTTGGTTGGATGCAGGTCTGCTTTGTGGCATTTTGGGATGAAATCACACTTGCAGTTCAGGAAGCAGAAGGAAAGATAACTAATGAGAACCATATGATTGGTAAATGGCGCATTGTGGTCGTTAGATATCATCCTTTTTTTTTTTCTGATTAGCGGACAACAGTTGAATGGTAAAATCCCCAAGATAGCAAAAGTTGTGAAATATTTTACAATTGCTTCTGGCTGCACATGCAACTTTAGAATATTTTGCTTGTCTTTTTATTGTGAAACTTGTCCAGCTATCTTCTATATTCTTATAATATGTCAAGGTTATGCACCCAGGAGTATACACAAAAAGAACAGATTAATAAATAGAAACCTCAGTTATCATCAATTAAGCTAACTCTACATAACTGGGATAAGGCTTTGTTGATTGTAGTTCAACTATCATTAATCAGCATTTTTACTAATGAAAAAAACTAAGAAGGCAGAAAAAATTTCTCATGGCAATTGAAAGTTAACTCTGAAAATTTTGTTGACTGTTATTGTTGTCAGAAGTCCTCAAACAATGTGTTCCACTTGGTTTTTGATCAATTCTGAAAATTATTTGTAGTTTGGAATTTTGACTTTTATTAAATCTTCATATGAAATTGTTAGATGCTTAGTCATCGATTGTTCCCTCAAGCAGGATATTCAATTTGGGTAGACTTCAAATCTCAGTTTTGCAGGCATCCATTGGGTGTGCTGGAAACCCTTCTTTGATGTAAAAATTCCTCATTTTCAATTTCATAACATGGAGCTTGAGGTAGTGTCTATGATGAGGGTAAGGCTGTAGTGAAGAAAAACAAAGCAACACCAAAATAAGTTGAGGTGCAATTGACCCAGTATTGCTGTGATGGTTTCCCAGATGATAAGAGGTTAAACAGAAGGAAAGGTATACTTGTAATAGCTGCTGCCTCTTGTTTTTCCAGGACTTGTATCCTTGGGAGTATCTACATGTTAGTAGCAGAACACATGACAAAAACAATTAATTTGTATCTTTTATTTTAGAAACAACAAATTTTCAACTTTAAATGAATGTTAACCTGGTCTTAATATTTTGCAGATTGAAAATATCCTTGCTTTTCTGTTTCTGGAAAAGTGTCAAGGTGTTAATCCTTTTGTGTTTTAAAATTTCATTGTCTTGTTTCTTTCTCTCCACTAGTGTCTTTTTTGCCACTATTTTCCACCATTTCATTATCACCTACACTGTTTTCGTCATTGCCACCATCGTGGCTGAGAGTGATTTTGGTGATGATCCTATTTTTAATAAAGGGGCACATCCTTAATCATTAATTGAGGAGCGCATCTCCTAAAAGACAAAAAACACCCCCATGTTTTTGACTTTCATGATTACAAAAAGTGGTTTCTTTGTCTTTTTCACTAGGGATTTGCCCTAATCATTCCCCCTACTATTACTATTACTATTACTATTACCAAGGAGAAACCCCCCGCCTGTCTTTAAAAACCAACAAACAGAATGCAAAAGGGAAAAGAAAATATTTAATCCGGTCTGGAGCACTTAGACCATATTATGGAAACTTCTCCCCTTTGTTTGTAACCAAATAGGATTGTTTTTTTTTTTTTTTTTTTTAAATTTCTTTTTTGTGATATTTACTGGTATACTCTTGGTTTGTGAAGCGCTAGCTGAAGTATCCGTCATTGTGAGGGAGCAAACACTTAACAAATCTGTTCATGTTCCTCTGGTTCAATGAGGTAGTTTGTTTCACTTCATGGGATTGGCTAAGCTTTCCATATGTTCTTGGGCAACTGAAAGTGGTTGACAATATAAATACGTTCCCTGTCTGTACCTGCAAAGGCCTTGTGAACAGTATGGTCCACTAACACAAGGTTAAACCTCTGACACTGAGATTTTTGGTTGTTTTGAAGTTCTCATTTCTCTAAAGTTTACAAGATGGGAGAAGAGGTTGCCAGCCTCAGATCTGGAAATACCTGCCGCTGTGGATGGGATTCATGTTTACATAGTTGTTCTTACCACCAATCTGTTGTAAATTCAGATAGCTGCTTTGTTTGAGGTATCTGATTCTGTGACTGATAGTTTCACCTTGCCAAAAGAAAAGTTGTTCTTTTTTACAAATGTTGCATCCATAAACTCAGCATTTTTTTTTGCTATTCTCACTTGAAGTTATTTACGTGAAACTCCAAGGCACTTCGCAGGCCAACTGAACGGTTAAATGCCTTTGTATTTACACCAATACTTTGGTGTCTAGATTAGTTAAACTTTGAACCAGGTTACGTTCAGGTAAGACTAGGATATTTCCATTAACTTGGGGCAATATTGGTTGATTTGTTCTTGGGCAGGTTGCAACAAACCACTTGGATCATTGCTATATTTTCCATATTACATTGGAAATAAATAGAAAATAAATTATGGGTATCACCACCACAGATTTATTTCAACTGGGAAATTGCTTCTTCTATTTTACCAATGGTGGATGTGCACATTTTCTTGGATCAGGCAAACCTGAGGGCTTCCAATTCTTACTATCAAGGTTCAGATACAAGATAGTTGTTTTTGCATGCTATTTGTGGGGCTTTAGCTGCTTATTTTCTTGCAGGGATTTTGGGTGATCATGCATAATTGCATCTTTCTTTTCTTTTCTTTTTTTTTTTTTCTGAGAAACTTATCATTTCACTGATGAATCCTATTCTGATAATCCAGTGGTTGAAAAATTATGGGGTTTGTATGTCTAAAACTATTTGAAATGTGCATCTAATCAGATAGCCGAATTGTCAAACTCTAATCAGTCAAAACTTTATTTCAGGTGATGCTCAATTAACGAGTCCCATTAATTGGGTTAGCATTTTTTCTTTTGCTGCAGAGTTGGCATATGGTTTTATGTATGTTTTTTGGTTTTTATTTCTCTCTCTATTTAGTTAAAGCCCTTGGCATGTAAGTCGTATGGAGGGATTGATGGTCTACTTTCTGTTAATCTAAAAGTGGCATTCAAAATTTGTAGAGATTGGAGATGAAATCACAAATAACAGAAATGTCCTAATTAACGAAGTTGTAATACAAAATTGGCTAGGTTAGCCAATTGTCATAATTCACACACAAAACTATCCTGAAGAAAATAGGATGCAGTTAAGTGCTTCCACTTTTTGAGTAGGGTTCTTTCAGTGTTGTGATGCTCGATCTGCCCTGGATGGTTGAACCCTTGAGAGATGTTGCTCAGCATAACCGAGTTTGGGGTACAAATGTGTTTTATTCTTTTAGATATATATATACATGTCTGTATGTGTACTTGTCAGTTTTTTATCCACTTTTTATCAGTTTGTTAGCTGGGCCAGGCTGGGTTTCAGCTTGATGGGCTTAGCTTTTCGATCCGTCACCTGGCAGGAAAAAAGTCTTTGGTGCCTGGCCTGGTTCTAACTCGAAGATTCTTTCTTGAATATGAAATATGAGAACTCGGTAGCTTTTCGCGGCCATTTTGGGCATCATTTTCCTGGATTTGGATTTCCTTACAAAGCCACCTCACAGCCCTTGCAGCCTTGCATTGGCAATGTTTCTCCACTAATATAAACATACAAGTACTGAGTAGTTCCTGGTGTGCGGCTGCAAGGGCTGTGAGGACCAATTTTATGAGAGGAGATCCGAACTTCTCTTTCCTTTTCCCTTCATTTACCTTGTTTCCAAGAGAAGTCTTGGTCTGAAAGCAACCCGAAAAGAGCTGAAAGTTAAAAGACGACTGATTCGACTTTTCACAATGTTATATCATATTGGAGGTACTAGTATTCTGACCTTTGAGAGGTGAAGCCGCTGCCAAGTACCAAATTTCTGTTTAACTTTTCACAAAATGTAAGGAAGGCTTAGTCAAGCATGGTAAGCTGACACAGGTACCTTACAGAAGAAAACAGATCCAAGCTAGTACAAGGCCATTTTATGATGGGCAGTCTCTGGAATTGGGGCCTGGACCTCAACCTAGTCAGTACTCAGTAGAGTGAACACTCTATGCTACATGGTCAAAAGTCATACTCCTTAATAATGGACTTTGGCAAAACAAAAATTGACATATTTTGAATATTGACATGGACATGATGAACCTTCATTAGGAGCGAACTATTGAACTGTTTCTTTTTCATTTATTTTTTGTGGGGGGGGGGGGATTTTGGATAATTGGTCATAGAAAGCCAAACTATGATGATGACACAGGCTGAACTCGTTTGAGATTGAGACACACCGATACACACCACCCACCTCCATAACATGATATAAATATATGCCCAAATACCAAAACTTGTATATAATTATATACGACTTTGTTGGATGACAATTGGATTGGAGATTACCAACTCGATAATTCATCTCTTTAACTTACAGTATTTCAACTTCACAGTGAATAGCTTTATACCACACATGCTCTCCCATCTGTATACATTTTGATTGACCCAAATGGATTCATCTTTTTCTTTTTTTTTAATGCGAGATAATGAGGGGACCGCCCGAAAGGAGAAGATGCTTTTTGCGCATATCATTGGCATTGACTTGCTTGTCCAAATGTCTTTGGAAAGTTCACTTTTTCTGTCGCTTATAGGATTCTACGCCTTTAGCCAAAATTCTCGATTCTCATCAGTCCAGCCACTCAGCCACACACTCACACAGCCCCTTAGCTCCTTACCTTTTCTTTCTTCCATGCAATGTGCTCACAGACACTTCCACTTTCCTGTGGATACTATTTTTGTAGTTTTACGAATCAAGAACTTCACATTTCCCCTGACATTTTAGATTTTCATGTGTGAGAGATCTCATATTCTGGGAGGAGTTCAAATCAGCCCCTCAGAAGGGGGCGCCCCACAACGTCCCACAGCACCGTGTATTGAGAATATCTCCCGATGGTATCTTATAATTTCTGATACTTATAATTGGTGCTCGGAATGGCGGAGGACAATAAAGTAATTCCGCCCCTGGATTCTGAAGGCTGGTCGAAGGCTTTGAAGACTCGGAGAGGTTGTTGCTGAGGCCAAGGCGGGGTAGATTTCGAGTACGGTAGAAGTCGAGGGTAGATGGTCGAAGTGCTACAAGTCAGAAACTCGTCAGAGGCCCTGGGTGAGAACCCGAGGCAAAGTCTCCAATAGTCAAGTTAGTACAGGATACAAAGGGAGAGTACTAGGATAGGATCCTGGTAGATAGTTCTAGACTAAAGTCACAATAGTAGTTATTGCAATAGCTATTATGACAACAGTTGTAAGTCTTGAGTTTTTGTAACCCCTTTACCTGGAGGGGGGTACCCTTCTTTATACTTGAGCTGCCTGGAGGTAGGTGGAGATGAATGCCTGAGATGGGAGCCGTACGAGGGCCAACAGCGGGTTTAGCAGGGTCATGTGAGCGCATTGCGGTTGGCTCCGTACGATGGTGGCAGGATAACCCTCGCTGTAGTGGATCTTGTTCCTTGATTTGGCTTTCGATGGGCTGGGCCTCCTAGCCACAAATGCGCTGGGTTGGGTCACTCCACATCACTTGCTCCCCACTCCCGAGGTCGAAGAGGAAAATTCGGCTTCGGCTGATGGGAGTAATAATGGTGAGCGCTAGTGGGCCCGACAACCGAGGTGTACCTTGTGGTGGTGTCCTCTTTTGTGTCTATGCCTGATTCGTCTTTATGAGTTGGGTCGAGGCTGTGAGTGGTTTACGACACTGCTGCTTCAGACAAGTGATTTGGGAGGTGTGCTCAGTGTAGATGTTCTAGTGCCGTCATTTGGGCTGAGAGCATGGGGGCCGAAGGTTGTTTAGGCCGAAGACCTGTGGAGCCGAAGGCTGTTTAGGCTGAAGACCTGTGAAGCCGAAGGCTGTTTAGGCTGAAGACCTGTGAAGCCGAAGGCTGTTTTAGGACAAAGACTTGTGAAGCTGAAGGCCTGTGAAGCCTGAGGACCCGTGCACGGGACAACTTTTCGGTTTGACCGGTGCGCGCATTCGCGCGGCCGGGTCGCATAAGTCGGTGGTGTAGGGATGAGAGACCCATCATATGGATGGCTGAACCGTGCAAGAAGGTTGGGCGAAATTTAAAGGATCAATATTGAAACCAAATCGGACCAGATTTGAAACCAAAAGGGAGTGGAGGGATATACTTGATATGAAGTATTAATAACCTCCAATGAGGGTGTTCACGCCCAAGGAAAAATCCAAAGACTGATTCCACCGAAGATGACACGATGCAGGATGAAGCAGAATCAACAGGATGGTTCTTCAGCAAGAACCGAATTCTTCAGCAAGAATCTGATGGAGGGCTAGTGAGCACGACTTCAGATTACCTTTTCTACCAAAAGGTAATATCAAGAACCCTTCTTGATCGCTCCCACAGGTGGAGATCGAACTGGTATGGCAGCAAGAGCAGGAGAGAAGGAGACAGTGCAGTCAAACTGTGTTGTCTCTCTCTGGAATTCAGTAGTCAGTTAGATGATCTGGAGGTTCACCCTGCTCTTCTATTTATAGCCTTAAAGAGAGGTTCTCCTAATCCCATTAGGAGTTTCCTAATCCAAATCTTGTATTTGGATCTGGACTCTCATTAAGAGATAATGATAATCCCTTATCTTATCTGTGGATGAAGATCATCCCTCCTAATCTAATTAGAAGTTTTCTGATCCAAATCTTTTTTTGGATATGGACTCTTTGAGTGGATATGGATAATCCCTTATCCTATCTGCTGATCTAAATCCTAGAACAACCCTCTTTTAATTAATCTTATTAAGCCAGTTCGAATTGGGCTTTAGGCCCATCAAGTTCATCTGCTCGCTTAGCCTCCTAACTGTTGCCCACTTGGTTATCCTTGTATGGCGTGGGACCCAAATATTGATCTACACATCAGCCACATGGGGTCAGCCTAGTCTCTATTACAAGGCTTGGCCGAATTCACTGTAGGAGACAATGAACCCCTGAGTCCATTCCATGGGCTCTTAATGGGCCCAACATTTACACTAAATTGTCATTGGGTTAAGCCACCTTATAAAATCCAAGGACTGTGGGCAGATGCAAGATTAGCCCATCAGGTATTACCCTCAATGGTCTTACACTTAATCTCTCAGCCCATAATGATCAAACACTGCCCGACAAGAGAGGACCCCTCCCTCGGCTGCAACGTACAGTGCTGCACTGTCTACTCACATGGATCCCGAGAATTAAAACCTTTTTGCAAACATTTTGAAACCATAGTATATATATGCATATCTCTATATAAATATATTTTGCAAAACAAATTTCAATGGTTGAAATCAACTGTTGACAGTTTAGATTTTCATCAGAGAGAGTGCATCCCCGATCATTCACTTTGTCCGACAAAGGGGCTGATCCTGTCACTATTGATCACCCAATCAGATGAATTCTCGGACTATCCCAACATACCCAGGTTTTGACCCCCTCTAAGGATCTCACTGATTGGCATATCATAGACAACCCAATCTGACACCTAGTGCTGTATCATAATCGAGTCTAGGGGTCAGGTGTAACATTCCAGTTTTGCCCATCTATCTCCAAGGTCCAGGCAATACTGAAATTTTGGTTCGGTTCAGGGTTTCAAGAAAACCCACACTACATGTACCTCAGGTCTCACCCTAACAGTTGAGACAAGCCACCCCAACCAACTTGGTGGCACATTAGTGTCAACCTTGGCATGATAAATCTCCCAAGATCTAGCCAACGGCTGCGAAAATTCTAAATTAACACAAGTCTCATATGTGTCTAGTTTAAGGGTATTACACAAAAACACCATAATAACATGAAACAAATATGTACTTTATTCATTTACATTAAATGTCATAATGTACATCATTTTGATTGGAGCTAAGGGCATACACTGTCTAACAAGTGGTCCGCAGTGGGCGGATATGTTGGTTCACCCGGAGCGTCGTTTCTCCTTCTGAGGGTGAGCGTCTAGGGATGTGGCACAGCTGGATCACAGGTGTGGAGGTGTTTCGCATCCGTTGGATCAGGGACGTTCTGAGTCGTCGCTAGCACGTCGTTTCGCCTTCTGAGGTTGAGCGTCACGCGGCGCGCCATGATTGGGTAGTGGAGGCGGTGGCTTCTTAGCCGTTGGATCTTGAGAAATTTGGGCCGTTTGTTCCCCTTTAAATAGGGCCCTTAGCGGTAGCATTCTTGTCATTTGCCTCTAAGCGCCTTTGCCTTTGAGTGAACTCAGCTTCCAGACTCTCCAACCTTCAACACTTTATTCTCACTCTTTCTTCCTCCACATTTCTTAGGTAACTTTAAACAATGTCTTTCTCAGATTCTGGTCCTAAGTGCTGTGATCTTCCACATGAGTCGGAAGGGAGCTCTTCCCGTACCCCTTCTCCCCTCTCCCCCTTGAGTCCTTTTACTCTTGCCTCCCTTTGGTAGGAGGCCATGGTGCTCCAGGGAAGGGTAGCCCCTAAGGGTGCCGAAGGCAGCTGTCAAGGCGAGGGCCCTCCTTGTGAGAGTGCTGCTTTTGTGACACCGAGGGAGGCCGAAGAGGCCTACCCATCTGAGGGGGAGGGAACCCTAGACCATGTTCCCGAGACGAGGGCTGCCCAGGTAGTAGCTGAGACTGATGTCTTCTGCCTAGGTTTCTAGAACTCTCTGGATGGGGACCAGGTCAAAGCTCTGGCAAGGCAGTACTTCATTCCCTCGTCTTATGGGATGAGGGTGCCCGAAGTAGGTGAACGGCCATGGACTCCCAAGGAGGGGGAGATTTGTGTCTACCAACATTTCCTCCAATTCGGTCACCGGTTTCCCCTTCATCCGCTCATTGCTGAACTGTTGAGGGCGTATGGGATTACTCTTAGCCAGCTGGTGCCCAACGTTGTTAGGACCATAGTGGCCATGTTGGTGGTGGCTCGGTTCCAGGGGTGGAGCGCTCTTCCGAGCGTTGTTTGTGCCAAGGAGGCATTCTTTCGAAAATGGCATGTACTACCTCCAACCCCGTAAGACCAAGCCGATAGACAACCCTTCTTCTATGCATAACTGGAAGGAAATTCTTCTTTCTGTCATGCCCCAAGGGTTGGTCCTTCAAGTTAGGGTGGGGAGAGGTTAGCTAGGCTGCGGAGAAGAGTGTCCCCGTGCTCACTAGTGAAGAGAACGATGATCTCGCGCAGTTGCTCGACCTGGGGATAGTCCGAGCCCAGCCCTTGGTGGAGGAGGAGCTCCCACTAGTTTTTGCGGGGGTCAGCCTTGCTCTCCTCGATAGGAGAGACCCTTCAATCCTTTAACACGTCCTTTTCCCCCTCCCTTTTTCTTCTTTCATTTTTTTTGCTGCCTTACTAATGGCTTTACTTTGTTTGCAGAGGTGCCAATGGATGCCCACAAGGCTGTTTTGGAACATGCTCAAAAGGAACGGGTCAAGACACCTCAGAGGCCTTCTGATGAGCAGAAGGAGGTCTCTACCCCTACAAAGGAGGGTATTCCCGTTAGGTCCCTGCCAAGGGGACGAAAGCACAGGTCCTTGCCAAAGGGACTTCTTCAACAACTCCCTCAAAGGGAGCCACTCCGCAGATCCCCGTGAAGGGAAAGGGGCCCGTCGAGGAGGGCTGTTGGGGCGCGAGGAGCAAGCGCCGCAGCAATCGGCTGAGGTGCCGAGAGGACCTATCGACGGGGTCGAGGCAGGGAGGAAGAGGCCGGCCGAGGGGGGTCAACCGTAGCAGAAGGTGGCCCACACCAGAAGTTCTGTTGGTGATGCCTTGAGGGGGTCCCACACGGAGTGAATGTGGCCATTTTCTGCTCCAACGCCGTTGGAGGAGCTCGCCCAACGATCTGATCAAATCTTCCGCCCTCAGTGGGAGGTCCGTGAGGGGGACTTGATCTGCAACACGGGAGTTGGCCTAGCGCTGGTAAGTGGGTCCCTGCTAGCTATCTCAGGACCGCTTCCAGATGTTGGGGATGACCCTTGACAAGCTGTACGACCAAGGATTGCAGAGCTTGGTCGAGGTAACAGTCTGTTCCTCTTTGCTTTTCTTTTTTCTTTCGTTCTTTTCTGTGGGTATTGATTGTTTTCTTGTTGCTGGTCTGCCTTCATTTTGTTGGTCTAGGGGATCGGCTGAAGTTGACCTGGCCAATATGGATAAGCTAGAGGCTGAGAAAGACAAGTTTCAGCAGATTGTCACCAACGCCGTGGGGAAGCGCCGTGAGATGTAGTGGTTCTTCGCTGATGAACAAAAGTTCCGCAAGGAGGCCAAGGAGAACTTGAAGAAGATGAAGATCTTCTTGCCAATGAGCAGATTGAGAGGGCTCGGGTCGAGAGCCTCGTCTCCAAGGCTGAGCGACGTCTCCATCAAGTTGAGGAGGGTATCTCTGAGGTGAACAGGCGGGCGGCCGAGGCAGAGTGGAGGGCCGAGGAGGCAACTAAGAGGGCTGCCGAGACCGAGTAGAAGGCAGTTGGTGCCGAGAAGAGGGCCCAGGAAGTAGAGAAGCAAGCTAATGAGCTGGCTGACGTCACTTCCAGGGCTTATTTGGACGGGATCAAGGACACCAAGAAGGCACTCCTGGCGGTGCTTCCAGACTTCGATGTTGAATCTCTGACGGTGATTCCTGATACTCCCGAAGAAGCTGCCGACTTTGCACTTCCTCCTTTAGTTGGTGGCGAGGCTTAAGCCTGGCTTCTTTCTCTCTCTCTCTCTCTCTCTCTCTTTTGTATATGTATTCGGCCTGAGGGGCCATGAAACAAATTTCTAAAGCCAAAGGAATTTTTTGTGCATAATGAAAATCAGAGGAATTTTTCGATCTTTTGCTTCGAATGTTGCATTTGTGTTTTGCTATGTTATCTTTCCTTGTATGTTTTTGCACCATTTTTTGCACTTATGCTTTTGTTGTCGAAGGGTCCTTGTCCCTCCAATAGAAAAAAACACAGCGTGGGACAAGCATAGTTCTCTTCAGTTTACTTTGTGCGTCAAAAGCGTGGCGAAGGGGTGGCTGAGGCGAAGCCTCCGCGGTTAGACCTGGGCTTGTCTAGCTTGACGCCCTTCTATGTGTCCACTTAGGCAGGGCCAAAGAGGCCTGTGATGGAGGGAGGCCGAAGTAGAGCGTGGGGCTCGCCTGACTCTCTCCCCTTACCCTATATTTGGGTAAATAACAAGATGACCTGTTGATGCGAGATTGGGGGCCGAGGCTTAGTCGAGGCTTACTTGCCTCCCATTCTTCTAAGTGTTGAATTCGGCGGAGCCAAAAAGGCTTGCTGTATTGTGGGGTGACCGTGACAGAGAAAAGGTCCGTTTGGCTCTGCGTGGCCTAGGTAGAGCCGAGGCTTGCCTGGCTGCCACATCCCTCGCATGAGCTTTGGCGAGGCCGAGGTGGCCTGCCCTATTGGGGGGGTGGCCAAAACAGAGCTGAGGCTCGTCTGGCTCCGTGGGGCCTAGGCAGAGCCGAGGCTCACCTGGTTCCTGTATTCCCGCATATTTGTTTCTACCCCCCGTGGCCAGAGGAAAGGGGCCAATCAGGTCCATGCCCCATTTGGAAAAGGGCCATGGGCTGCTGAGGGCCGAGAGAGTGCTGGCCAGCCTGTGGCATGAGTTGGCGTGCCTCTAGCATGGGTGGCACCTTTGCACCAATCTAGCTGCGTCCTTGTGGAGGGTAGGCCAGAAGTAGCCCTGCCTTAGAGCTTTTTGGGCTAGGGCTCTCCCGCTGAGGTGGTTACCATAGATGCCTTCGTGAATTTCTTGTAGCACATAATTGCCCTGCTCCGGACGGAGGCATCAGAGGTAAGGCAAGGTGAAGGATCTTCGGTACAACTTTCCCTCCAGCAGGGTATAGTGGGCTACCTGTCGTCTGAGTCACTTTGCCTCATTTCTATCTTTGGGAAGCTATCCAGTTGATAGGAAGTTGACGATGGGATCCATCCATGAAGGTTTGGCCTCTATGGGGAGCACTTGGACTTTTTCGATGGAGAGCCGAAGTAGCTTCTTGATGTGCATGGTCCAGCCGAGGGATCTGCTCGAGGTACTTGCCAACTTGGAGAGAGCGTCGACTCGTGCATTCTCGGCTCGCGCGACCCATTGTAGGGAGAAGCATTGAAAGTGGCATGCTAGATCTTGGACTTTGGCGAGATACTTGGACATGCTTTGTTCTTTGGCCTCGTATTTGCCATTCACCTGATTCACCACCAGCTAAGAGTCATTGAAGACTTTGACATGTGGGGAGCCGAGGTCCCAAACAAGCTGGAGATGAGTGAAGCGAGGAGGGCCTCATACTCAGCTTTGTTGTTTGATTTTTGAAAGTAGAACCTTAGCACAAACTCCAGGACAATATCATCTAGGGTGAGGAGGATGAGGCCCGCTACGTTTCCTTTAGCATTGGAGGAACCATCAACAAAGGGCTTCCATCAAGGTTGAGCCTCGTCGTCCACATGATCCCCCTCAGCATTTTCTAGAGGCTGGTGAAGGGCTCGACTGAAGGTGCACTCCACTATGAAATCTGACAGGGCCTGTGCTTTGATTGTGGGCCTCGGATGGTACTGGGCGTTAAACTTTGATAACTCAATGGCCCACTTCGTCAGGCGTTCCGAGGTCTCAAGTTTGGCAAGGACGGCCTTGAGGGGCTGGTTCATCAGGACCACTACAATGTGGGTTTGGAAATACAGCCGGTGTTTCCTTGCTGAAATCACGAGGGTGAAAGCCATTTTTCTATCTCAGGGTACCTGGTCTCGGCGTCGCAGAGGACCTTGCTGACATAGTACATTGGCTTTTACACGTCATCTTCCTTGATGAGGATTGAACTAACTGCTTCATCCTTGGCTGAGAGGTATAGGTACAGGGTTTCCGGCTAGTCGAGAAGCGGAGGCAAAGTAAGGTACGCCTTGAGCTCGTCAAAGGAGAGTTGGCACTCCTCCGTCCACTAGAACTCTTTCAACTTCTTGATGGCACGGAAGAAGGGTAGGTAGTGGTCGATTGACTTTGACATAAAGCAATTGAGGGTTGCTATTCGGCCGATGAGTTTTTGGGTCTCCATCACCGTCCGCGGGGGTGCCATACCTAGTATGGCCTGTATCTTCTCAGGATTAGCCTCAATGCCTCTCTGAGTGACGACGAAACCTAGAATTTGCTTGATGTAACGCCAAAGGCACACTTGTTGGGGTTGAGTTTCATGTTGTACTTCCGAAAGGTGTCGAAGGTCTCGGCTAGGTCTGAGATGTAGGTCTCGGCCTTTCAGGCTCTTTACTACCATGTCATCCACATAGGCTTCAACGTTCCTCCCCATCTGCTCTTTGAACATCTTGTTGACAAGGCGCTCGTTGGTGGCCCCAACATTCTTGAGGCCGAAGGGCATCACATGGTAGTAGTATATGCCATGTTCAGTGATGAGTGGGGTTTTCTCTTTATCATATGGGTTCATCTTTATCTGATTGTATCTGGAGAAGGCATCCATGAAGCTAAGTAGCTCGTACCCTGCAGTGGCGTCAACGAGGTGGTTTATCCTCGGCAAAGGAAAACTGTTCTTGGGGCAGGCTCGGTTAAGGCCTATGAAATCAATATAGATTTGCCATTTCTCGTTAGCTTTCTTTACCATAACCACGTTTGACAACCAGTTAGGGTAGTGTACCTCTCAAATGAAGCTGATGTTGAGTAGATTTTCAACTTCCTCCTCTATGGCCTTCTAGCGTTCCGGTGCAAAGTTCCTCTTCTTTTGCCAAACTGGCCTAGAGCACGGGTTCAGGCTGACCGAAGGGTTAATTCTGGGCATGTCAGCGGCTGACCAAGCAAAGACATTGGCGTTGAGTCTGAGGAAACTTACCAGTTTGGATAGGATGTCGGGGGGAAGGTTGGACCCGACGTGGACTGTTTTGTAGGGTTCATCCTCGTCTAGGGGGACCGAGACCCTCTAGTTTGAGCTAACTGGCCTTGGCTTGTTGACTCCTCCTTGAGGTCGAGACCCTTTAGTGGCACAACTTCTTTATTCTTTCCCTTCAGCGCTGCCACATAGCACTGACGGGCGGCATGCTGGTCCCCACGAATGACCCCGACGCCATGCTCGGCGGAGAACTTCAAGGCGAGGTGGTAGGAAGAAATGGCTACCTGGAGTGCGTGAAGGCTTGGCCTGCCCATGATGGCGTTATAGGGTGAGCCAATCTTCACGACCAGGAACTCTGTCATCCTTGTCACCTACAAGGGCTCCATCCCTATTGTGACCGGTAGGGAAATCTTTCCCTCTGGTTTGACGATGCTGCCGAAGAAGCCAAATAGTAGGGCATTTACTGGTTGAAGGCGCTCCAGAGCTATCTTCATCTTTTTAAAAGCTTCATAGAAAAGGATGTTGGATGAGGAGCCACTGTCAACAAGGATCCTTTTGATTATGAATTTTGCAATGATGGCCGAAACCACCAATGCGACGTCCTGGGGGACTAATACCCCCTTCAGGTCCTCGTCCGTGAAGGAGAGGGGTTCTTGCTTCTGCTTCTTGGGGGCCGGCCCCTGGATGTTTAGCTGCCTGGCATAGGCTTTGCGAGCTGAAGCCGAGGCTCCACCTGAGGTTGTGCCTCCCACTATGACGTCGATGACGCCTGCTGCTTGCTGGTGCTGCTATTATTGCTGAGAGGACGAGGCGCCAGCCTCGCCTCCGACGTACTGCTTGAGATGGCCTCAACGAATGAGGGACTCTATCTCGTTTTTGAGATCGTAGCAGTTCTCACTGTCGTGGCCCATACCTCGATGAAATTTGCAGTACTTTTTAGGATTCCCCCAATGGGGGTTCTTCTTCAACTTTTCGGGCCACTTCATAAATTTCTCTTGCCCGATCTACATCAAAATCTGCGTGTGGGTGGAGTTGTGTAGCATATGCTGATTGTAAGCCAAGGTCGGGGCCGAAGGCTTTCTGTTGTTGTTATTGTTGCTGCGGCTCTGGTCTCCGTTTTTTCTCTTCTTCTCGGGGGCTCAGTCCCAGTGCTCCGCGCCCCTCTCATGGGCGTCCGTGGCTGAGGCCTCCTCAACCCCAATATACTTCTGGGCCTTTTCTAGGAACTCCAGCTTCGTCTTCGGTTGGCTTTTGTCCATGGGGCATTTGAGGGCAGAGCTTGGGAGGAGCCCACTGATAGCAACATGCATGGAGACTAGGGAGTTGAGGTCGTGGACCTTAAGTTCTTCTTTCTTGAAGCAGTCAATGTATGACCGCAAGCTTTCCCCTCGCTTCTGCTTGATAGTCATCAACGAGACAACACTCTTTTGAGGGCGCCGACTGCTGATGAAACGTACCAGGAGCATGCTGGAAAATTGCTCCCACGAGTTGATGGACCGAGGTGGGAGGCTTGAGAACCACCGCCGAGCGACTCCCTTGAAGGTTGCTTGAAAAGTTCGGCACGTCAAGGCGTCGGAGTACCCATATAGGATCATGAGTGCCCTGAAGCTTTCTAGGTGGTCATTCGGGTTAGTGTTCCCGTCATACATCTCCAAGGCGAGAGCTTTGAAGTTTGGGGGTAGAGGCTTGGCGATGATATCAGGGGAGAAGGCATCCATTCTCCCTTGGCAAGGGCTTTGTCTGGCCGAGGTGTCAGTTCGACCCTCTTTCACCTATTTGAGCTCGGCTTTGACAGCTTCGAGCTTGGCTCAGAGTTTGGCGAACATGGGGTCGGACATGGCCTGCGTGCCATCCCAGACTTCACGAACATGGTGGTGCTCGGCATGGACTCCGGAGTGCTCGGAGTTGAGACCGCGTGCTTTGCATTTAGTGCGATGGTTGTTAGGGACGCCCTAGAGGTCCGAAACGTGAGGGGAAGAGGCTCGATGCCAGCCCTCGGCCCTGGAGTGGGCGCTGGGGCGATCACGGCGCCCGCCTTTGTCCCTCGTGTCAATCCTCTGATGTCAATGGTGTTACTTGGAGGGCTGGTAGGTGTCCTCCGACTGTTTCGGTTCTTCCTCCCTTTTGATGGGAGGTTTAAAGGTGCTAGAGCGTGGGTCGGACGGGTGATTGTTGCCAGACTCTGAGGGCTTGGCCAACTCCGCATGGCCGAGGCTGGGGGCTGAATGGGTGGTGGACCCGTGCCGGCCAGGCTGTGTTGACTCCCCGACAGGGCAGTCACCTTGGGGGTGATCTCCTGCCTGGGGGAAGTTTTTCTCGACTTGCTATGTCAAATATTCCAGGCGGTTGAGCACGTCTTGGAACTGTTCACTGGTGACAAGATTTTGCGTATCTCTTGTTCTTCGTACCATGTTGATTGGTTGGAGCTTGGGGACTTGTTAACTTGCTATAGTTCTTTCGGGGAACGTATCAGTGTCATTCCCACAGGTGGCACCTGCTTGAAATGGCCGAGGACAACAAAGTAATTCCGTCCCTGGACTTCGAAGGCTGGCCGAAGGCTTTGAGGACTTGGAGAGATCGTTGCTGAGGCAGAGGTGTATAGGCCGAGGTGGGGTGGACTCTAGATACGGTAGAAGCCGTGGGTAGACGGCCGAAGTGCTGCAAGGCAAAAGCTCGTTAGGGGCCCCGGGTGAGAACCCGAGGCAGAGTCTCCGACGGTCAAGTTAGTACAGGGTACGAAGGGAGAGTACCAGGATAGGATCCTGGTAGATAGTTCTAGACTAAAGTCATAATAGCAGTTATTGCAATAGCTATTATGCCAATAGCTGTAGGTCTTGAGTTTTTGTAACCCCTTTATCAGGAGGGGGTACCCCTATTTATACTTGAGCTGCCTCGAGGTAGGTGGAGATGAACGCCTGAGATGGGAGCCGTACGAGGGTCTGCAGTGGGTTTGGCAGGGTCATATGAGTGCATTGCGGTTGGCTCCGTACGATGGGGGTAGGATAACCCCTGCTTTTGTGGATCTCGTTCCCTGATTTGGCGCTCGTGGGCTGGGCCTCCCATCCTCAAATGGGCTGGGTTGGGTCACCCCACATCACTTATCACTGGGCGATGTTTTCTATACACAGTTGAGATGTGCTGTGAGACGTTGTGGGCACCCCTTGTGCGGGGCTGATTTGAACACTATGCGACCTAGATGAGATCCCGATTAGCTGATGCTTTGAAAGAAAATGTGTGTTACTCTTCTTCTATTTCTGCTCTAGCTTATTTTATAGTTTGAAGCATGGTTTTCAAAATCAGATTGGACTGGAAAAATCGGAAATCAGTCCGTTTTATCCCAGAACTATTATTTTGCAAAAAACAGTTGATTTGGTCAGCAAATTGCAGACCTGGTGGTCAAACCGTTTGAACCATCCAACGATTTTGGCCACTTTTTTATATTTTTAATTTTTGTCAGAATTGGCCATTCGGTTCAAACGATCAGACCGTTTGACCTAAGAATCAAACCCTCAGGTTGATGAGCTTTGAAACAACTTTTAATGGTAGGGTAGATAAGCCTTGTTTAAAATTTCACCTATTTAATAGCTAGCCCTAGTTCTTTTGATTTTCCTTGTTCCTTTTCCCTAATCTTGGTGCTGATTGACCTTCCTAAAAAATTTAAATTTAGAGGGAAACCTCATATGTATCATGTTTGTTAAAGACATCTAAAAAAGCCAAATAATTTTAAATCACAGAGACAAACGCATCGGCTTCTACCTAGTCTTTCCATAAAACAAGGCTTAAAATCTAAATAGAATGGGAGTCTGTGGCTTATAAACACGTGCTGTTTCTTGCTTGGGTAATCCGCTATTAATTAAAGAGTGTCTTAATAACTTGCTTGTTTCGTTGAACCACAAGCATGTCTGTCACTTGTTTCACTTGAAAACTGGTCTTCTCGAGAATGGTGGATTGATGACGGCATTTTTATTGTTTGAATAGATAATGAAAAATGAAAACCACCCCTTCTTCTGGTCATTCTTGGAGCTTATACTGCTCTTCTAAGTCTAAGAGATATCTCCTGTTCAACGAAAACTCTCTCTTACAAGTTACAAACATAAATGGCACAAATAATTCAACAATATTATTAGGTCCTGTTCCACATTCTCCAACCGAATGAGGTCTAATTCTACAGTTCAATGTTGCATTTTCGTCTGTCTGGATGCAATTCCAGTCAGAATCACTAGGCAAACGCAAAATCAGTCATTTGAAGTAATTTTTCCCTCCATCCTCCTCTTTCCTTCTTTCTTTCAAATTTTTTTTATTTATTTATTTTGGTGGAGACAATTTGCCCAAATAGGACATCATTTCTCAAACAAAAGGAAGGAAAAGCTTTACCAAACATTTAACTATTTTTCCATGTTAGGACAGACATCTTCGTTTCATTTGGGTCTACATCACATCAGGGTTTGATAGAAATGAAGCAGTTAGCCAATTACCCATGACCGCCAAAAGAAGGCTCATATTTTCAGCTCTATCCGGTCGGCTCCGCTCTTAGACTAGGCTGTATAGCATATAAACTCATATGCTTACAATAAAGCTTTTGACCTTTTCTGCAATCTCCATTCTCCCATAGAAAGGAAAGCCAAAGAAGCCTCTCTCTCTCTCTCTCTCTCCTTCCCAGTTCCCACCCATTTATTTATTGTTGTAAAAAAAGAAAAGAAGCTTTTGAATGTCCCTTTCACGACAAAAAAAAGGGAGCCTGGCCACCATCCCACATCCCAACTTTTCTTTTGTATCGGCCTTGCCAAAGGTCAAGCCTCATAAGCTTATTAATTTATTCAGGGATTCTGTGACAAACGTTAGTCCTTTGACACTGGAGGACAATCCCAGTATCTCAAATTGGTTCCAAAGACATTAGCCATTTACAATTGACCATAGAAGAAATTAAGAAATCCATGCTACAACCCATCAAGCCTCCTATCTCTGTCTCCTTTGTCCCTTCCCTTTCAGCCCTTTTGAGGCCGCTCTTTCTCCTCTACACACTCTTTTATCTTCTGTCTCTATGCATGTCCCACCTCTCCACCACAAACACATCCAAAAGAGTCAGACGGGGTCAAACTAAAACCATAGGTGTAAAATGTATTGAACCAGTTACTGACTTACTGTGATATAGGGGCATATTTGGAAATGTAACTGGAAATATCATGTGTATGAAAGTAAGCTGCTGCGTGACAGGGACGGTCACCAACTCCCACTTGCCTACATAACGAGAATACTGAGCAAGTGTCAATGTGGGGATTGGGTTATTCTATGTACACTTCAGAGTTCACACCCACTATTCCCTTCCTCCAGTTTGTCCCTTTTAGATTGGTTGAGAAACATTGACGTTGAAGACTATAAGACTTCAATTCATGTTTAAAAGCTCACAAACTGATTTTCTTCTTTTTAATTCAAAAGCCCACAATTACAGAAGAAGTCCTGTACTCCTGTGGACTCTGGCCCTTCCCTTCAGGCGAGCAGGAAAGACTAGTAATGTTCTTCCTTCAGAGCCTGTTCTCACCAAGTGATCGTTTCCTGGTTGCTGCAATGCAAGTGTTAGCAGCACTTTTGAGTCTAATCAGGCACTGAGAAGAAGCCATCTGACCATTGGACCTGTGGGTTTGGCGGGTCATTTTTCAACTGCAATCTGGGTGGGTTAACTCGCTCTCTCGCTCTCTCAGTCTGTGTCTTTCAGATAGGTGTTATGAGTTAATAAATGTTTGTTGGATGTTTTCTCTTTCTGTTCGTTTTTTCCTGAACACTTGTCTTTTCTGCTTTAATTTTTTTTTTGGAATTACAGCTGTTGAAACACATCTTCAAGAAATGGGGTTTGAAGCGAGCTCTGGCATTAAACCGCAAGAAGTAAAGTTGCAGGATTATACTTTGAACCCATCGAAGTCCATGCAAGTAACAAGACACATGCATTCAAAAAGGTAGCTAATCTCATTACTACAATTTCATTCATTTCTCTCCTCTTCTATCTTTTGTAGTTCAATACAAGTGTTTATCTATGGGTTCTTGGCAAATAGAAAATTAGAGATTGGAGTTTGTATAGCTGCATATATCGTTTGTGCCTTCCGCCATTTGTACAGTAACAGGGGTAGAAAAACAACACACAAACACATAAACGCACACAAGTTAAAATTGCTGTTATGTGGTGTTTTTTGTCTAGCGGCATTTAGGCATGAGGCTTTGTCTTGTCTGTGACTGTAGCAGTTATCATTCCTCCCCACTCCCTATCTATATGCCTAAAAGTAAAAGTAAATTTGTGTGATGAAGACATTCTCAAATGGGCTGGGGGTATGGGAGCGGGATGAAAAAATTTTGAGGATCCCTGAGGAAACAGAGGTGTGAAAGTTCTTATTTATTCGGTTAGATTAGAAAAATGCAATTTTAACTTGCCAAAGAGCTTGTGTGACTGAGACTAGGTCTTTGTAATGACAGTGATCCAGACGAGAAAGTGAAGGAAGAAAACTTGAACGTTTCCCCTCAAGATCCGCATCGTCCAAAGTTGGTAAGATATCATTTTTTTCTTTGGCATTTTTATATTAGAAATTTTAGAATGCTGAGTTGGAGGTTCTCTCTTCACATTTGCATGATGTTTTATTTTACATCACCTCGAGTCTCTTAGATTTAGAGTAAAAACCATTAGCAGAACAAATGCCTTGACCTTCAATTTCTTGATATTTGGGCTTTTCTATTTGCTAATTGGAGTACGTGACTGTTATAGACACACAGTCGACATGATGACCTCTTTCTGAAAATATTTCCTTTTGAACAATTAACTTGTAAGCATTGTTCAAATGTTTGACATGAGATCTTTTATGGCACAAGGATATGGGACAAGTGATAGGTGACGACAAATCCAAGATGAACAGTTCCCCTAGGACTGGCATCCAATGTTCATTGAAGGAAGAGGTATGGAGCTGAACAATTGCACTCAGAATATAATCTGTTCAGAAAATCTACAAGGCTATGGGGATATTTGGCATTTTTGGTTATGCCAATTCTAGGTCACCTTAAGTATTTCATAAAAAAAGTCACCTTAAGTAAAATTATGTTTAATCTATTTTCTGTTATGTCTAATCATTGACAAAAGTCAGTATTTTTTTTTAAAGTCAGTGGTCTGTGATCCATTTACCTCATGTACATGCTTGATAAGATTCAACTTTGTGACTACCTTGTTGGTTAGTCTTTCCCTCTACCTATTTTTATGATATTTGGCCTTTATGCAGATTCTACAGCTTGAAAAACGGTTACAAGATCAATTTGTTGTGCGGTGTGCTCTGGAAAAGGCATTGGGCTATAGGAGCTCCTCTAGCGATATTTCAAATGAGAACTTAATGCCAAAGGTAATGCTTTCCTGCTTTTGCTAATGGAACAGAGAAACATTTTTCATGTGTATATGTAAACCATTACTATTTGCTAGTAATGCAGGGCATAATTGTTAATTAGATGCATTTTCTGTTATGGAGTAATGGTATGTAAGGGTTGTCTTTCTTTATTTTCATAGGGCTTGTCTTAATGTCATTGTGTTGGTTTTCTAGCATTACCATTTTAAATATTACCATTTCTAACACCAAACTGCACTTCAGTTTGCTAAGGCTTAGTTTGGAAGTAGTACAAATACAAATATGTAGAGTGCAAAACCTTATATTTTCTATGTATTTGCATTGTACATATATGTATTTGTACTCCTTCCAAATTTAGCCTAAATGACTAATACATTCTTATTTGCCCCAAAATTTGTTTTTAACCATTTAACTTACGACATCTAGCTTCAACCAACTAATAAAAGTGCTCTTTTATTTGAATTCAGCCTGCCACGGAATTGATCAAGGAGATTGCCACATTAGAATTGGAAGTTGTGTATTTGGAACAATATCTTCTCTCGTTGTACCGGAAAGCATTTGACCAGCAATTTTCTTCCTTATCTCCATCTGCCACGGATGAAAGATTAAAATCACCCTCATTCACACAGAAAGAGATGTTTCTAGAAGTTACTGGACCTGATATAAGATCAGAGAGAGAAGATTTAACAATTCAATCTGGTAATCTGCCATTGACACAAGATCCAATTGCTGATCCACAGAAGGAATTTAATGCTATTGGGGATACAGAGAAGTTATTAGATTCAGGCATTCACCGCAGCCATTCCTCACTATCGCAACATACAGCTTCTAGATCTTCTTCAATGGATGCTGTAGCTAAAGCTGTACGAGCATGCCATTCCCAACCTTTATCTATGGTGGAGGTAGCTTAACTCTTTTAATATAATTATCTGTTTTTAGATTTTCTGTTAATTGACATTGCCTCTTCTCTCCTTAATTATGAGTTTCTATTGCTTCTCTACTGCAGGCCGAAAATGCTACTTCTAATGTAATCAGTCTGGCTGAACATCTGGGTACACGAATCTCTGATCATGTCCCTGAGACACCTAACAGGATTTCTGAAGATATGATTAAGTGCATGTCAGCTATATATTGCAAGCTTGCAGAGCCTTCGTTAATGCAGAATGGCATTTCATCTCCTATTTCATCAATGTCATCAGTGAGTGCATTTTCTCCACATAACCACTGTGATGCATGGAGCCCTCGGTGCAGGAAGGACTATTCTTTTGATGCACGGTTAGATAATCCTTTCAATGTGGAAGGGTTAAAAGAGTTCAGTGGCCCTTATAGTACAATGGTAGAAGTGCCATTGATTTGCAGAGATAGTCAGAAGCTGAGTGATATTGAAGACATGCTACAAAATTTTAGGTGAGACTTGTGATCTTAGTGTTTTAACTTGCTGCACTTACCTTTGTCTCAGTATTCTGAAAACTGTACTGGACACTGAACTGGGAAAGCTTCCAGTTCACAGTTCTGCTGGCTCAATTATGGTTCGACTGGCTTGACTGACACCAGCACGATGACATGAATGGACTGAGATAAAATAAAACTAAATGGCAATAATGGGAAATTGGGAACTTGTTAAAAGGCCAATGGTTCAGTTGTGGTCAATCATGGTTTTGACTTTTGAGCAAATAACAGTTGTTAAACCAGGTTCAACTAGGCAGCAATCTGGTTTTCAAAGCATTGCTTATCCTTATGAGTCAATCAATTGTTTCTCATTCTTATCATTCATTTTGAACCAAGGATGGAATAATAGATATGCAATTGGAATCAAGATTAATCCTTATTGAAACATCTAGCATTGATTAGGATCCAGTTTCTGTGTAGAATGCTGAACAGTGCTCCTTTGATAAATCTAGAAGGGTAGGCGGATAAGTCCAGTCTATGAAGAAGGATGCTTGGCATCATGTGCATAATGTTTCTTTGATAAACTAATAAAACATTTCAGTTACCATTAAGAAAAGCCTAACAATCTTCCGAGTTCACTTGTTGAGTGCGGTACTCCTTGGTGAAGTCAGACATTCTGTTCTCCTATCATATCATGTTTATCTGATGATATTACATCTATACTATATAAAGCGGATGCTTGCCTTGGTTTTTGTGCAGGCTATAAAGTTAAATTTGATTACGCAATGTTGACTTATATCTTACCCTTACTTGCACGTGTGGATAGCACGTGCCCCTACACTAGTTTATGTATAATTCAAATTAGACTATGTTCATCTAAATTACTAAATGGATCTAGAGTTGAATAAATGTCTAATCTAGAACCATCACGGAACAAAGTTGATTATGCTGATTTGATATCACCCTGCCTACTTTTACAACATTGCATACTTGTCTTTGTTTTCTGGTGTTAGAAAGGTAGAACTATTTCGGTGGAAAATCACCTTATGATGGTAATGCTGTTTTATTCCCTTGTAAATGTTTTCCTAGTCCTTATAAGCTTGAAGGACAAGATATTCTCTTGCAGGTCACTTGTTTGTCGGTTGGAAGAAGTCGATCCTAGGAGGATGAAGCATGAAGAGAAACTTGCATTCTGGATTAACATACATAATGCATTGGTGATGCATGTAATGATATTTTCTTTTTGTTAGACATATTTGTGATTTTTTCTTCTTGTTCTATTTGTGCTGTGATTGAATGGTAAACCATTTATCTGTGTTCTTCTACAGACATTTTTGGCTTATGGTGTTCCACAAAACAACGTGAAAAGAGTGTCTTTACTCCTCAAGGTGAGCATGGCCCCATTGCTATTCATTTTAGAAGGAAATTCTGTCAGGATTCCATTCTAATACATGTATACAATCCAGTCTGCATATAATGTGGGGGGTCACACTATAAGTGCTGACACAATACAGAGTTCTATTCTGGGATGTCGTATACCTCGGCCTGGACAGGTAGATCAAATAACTTTTATTTTCTTCTGAATATTTTGAATCTTTATGTTTATGTTCAATAAGTACTTGTATTTTCCATAATTTTTTCTTCTGGATTTTTTTTTGTACACCATTTTCTTCCTTCCAAATGATTTTAACTTTTCTCTGACTTATGCTTATGGGAATTTCAATCTAACTGCATGTTTGTAAAGGGGCTAATGAATTTTACTTTTGTTTGTAGTGGCTTCGTTTGATATTTTCAACAAAAGCGAAATTCAAGGCTGGGGATGATCGCCAAGCATATGCAATTGACCATCCAGAGCCACTTCTATATTTTGCGCTTTGTTCAGGAAGCCATTCTGATCCTGCGGTAACCTTCATCCAAAATCTATTTACCATTTATTCATCTTTCTTCTAGTATGAAATGTATTTTTTTTCTAGATGATTTATTTTGTCAGGCAACACTTTTTTCCTGTAAAAGCAAATTTGGGATCTGCCTGACATTTACATGTGCCCATAGGTCTTTAGCGTTTTATAGAAGATACCCACCCAAAAATATTTCTAATTTATCCAACATGAACAATTATTTGCATATGCTTGATTAAATATCTGGATGATAATCAACCTTTCATTTTCTAAGTAGAAAAAATTGGCAATGAGTACATGGCTAGACTAGCACATTCTCAGTTGAGGTAATTTTTGACTAGTTCTGGCCTTAAAAGTTATGGTCATAGATATAGATGAACTTGTAGAACCGCCGTCATGAGTTGGTACTCCAACAATAAAAAAAAAAAAAATCAATCTAAAAAAAAAAAGAACAGAAAGAGATAAAGATATCCCAACCATATGATGTCTTATGATAGTTGTCCATTACTTAATATTGTTTTATTTAGAGCCATATCTTTTTTACATTTTCAGGTCCGCATATACACACCAAAGAGAGTGTTCCAGGAGCTGGAAGCTGCAAAAGAGGAGTACATTCGTGCTACCTTTGGTGTACGCAAGGAACAAAAAATCCTTCTACCAAAGATTGTAGAGTCTTTTGCAAAGGATTCTGGTTTGTGTCCACTTGGCATTTTGGAGATGGTTCATCAGTGTATGCCTGAATCTTTAAGGAAGACCAAGCTCAGGTGTCAGCAAGGAAAATCTCATAAGGGCATCGAATGGATTCCTCATAATTTTGCATTCCGGTATCTGATATCCAAAGAACTGGTCAAATGATTGCTTACATTGATAAATGCCAGAATCTTCATATCAAGGAAAACACCATGATTGTAACTTGTATGAGTTCATGAGAGTTGGTTTTTCAAGATGAAAGCCTTAGTTTTTTTTTTTTTTTAATTTTTCCTTTTTTCTTGTCTGTACAAACAAAAGAGAAGATGAAGCAGGAGATAGGAAGGTAGAAAGGCTGCCTGCAGTTTGTCTTGTCCAATGTAATAATTGTTCTTCTGTATCATGTAATGAGAAGTATCTTTGTTTTGTAGTTGTGAAAAAGTGTTTTGATTTGTGCATTGAACCTAGTACCTAAAACCTCCTGCTGCCTTTGTTGACTGTAGTCTGTATACATGCTACATTACCAAACCAGTATATTTCTTCATGCGACCGATGCAAACAGTCCTATTCTTGACACAAGAAAACATATCGATGGATAAATCCTTAGGCTGCGTTTGGTTGCAGTGGCAGTGCAATCTTATTTGTATTAGTACAAATGCATGGGAGTGTAAATGAAAAAGAGACAAATTCTCGTTTAATTTTGTTTTGACTTTTGAGTTTTATTTACATGCATTATTGTCTTAATTTACTTCATTTGTACTGCAATAAAAAAAAAAAAAAACAAAAATAGGTCAGAATTTACATTCAAATCATTTTCACTGTCATAATTTTGCATCAGTATAAATTTATTTGCATTGCAACCAAACACAATCTGTTCAATTTGGAAAGAGTATAAATATAAATATATACAGTACAAATACATATAAAATGTAAGGTTTTGAACTCTATATTTGTATTTGTACTCTTTCCAAACTAAGCCTTGGTATGCAAGTTGTGCTAGCTTCGGGGTGTTCTACTTCTACAACATGATTTTGTTTTAAAAAAAATAAAACTGACAATCGGCAAAATTGTGTTGCTTTTGTATTAAAAAAATGAAACCAATCATGTTGTCGAACACAGATATTGAATCAGCAAGTAGGGAGAGGGTAAATAGGAGTATTGATGCAAACAAATATGGAGTGTAGGAGTAGTGTTGCCTTGCCGTGTTGTAAAAGGCTCAAGCCCATAGCTGCCAATCCCATGATATTTGTCATTTTGCCTTATTATATCTGCACCAAAACTTTTGTCTCCTGTGCACATCAATGCTTTAATTCATGCCATAGTTGTGGTTCTAGTTTTGTTTTGAAGAAAACAAGTCAATATCATCAAATCAATCAACCACGGTAAGCCTTGCCCCAAATGCACATGTTAATAACGTTCCTTGTTTTTTGTTGGCACTTGGCAAGTTGGCAGGCTACCCAGTGCCCATTACTAGTCGGTCGGCCACTCGTGTAGTCATGCTCTGCCCGTCTGCTTCTTGTCTACAATTCCGTCAATTCTACCCATCTTGTGTTGTATCATGTATGGTAGGCAGTCGAATTCTAATTTCTAATATGTCGCACGCCTCTCCCAGTCCTGGACGCCCCACTACCCCACTATTGCGAGAACCATCCATGCCTGATTGACTCTGCCTGGACCCTTATCAGAATTAACAAGGTTGGGGTTGGGGGGACCCCACCAGCGACCATGCACACTGACACTAAGTCCTCATCCTTCCGTTTCTGTCTACTATAATATATGGTATAATACCAAAAGCAATTCTAGGTATCTTCCACAGTTTCCCGGTGCAATGAAAATGGGAAAACCGGGGTTTTGAGGTTGAACGAAGGACAGAAAGAGCGACCGGTCCAGTTTGATATCCAGTCCGGTTTTCTCCAAGTTCCAACTTCTACCGTCCGAGCGAGGCTGAGGCAACACTGTGTTGTATATAGTGGGTCGGCCACCCACAGATCGATACAGTCCAAACCCCCGTGCTGTATTGGGCTTGGGTTTTGAGGTCCGTGTGCTGGCACGGTATGGCACAAAAAAGTGGCTATGCCAGAACTGCCTGCGGCCCACAGCTCATATATATATTATGAATTTTTTAATTTAATTTTATTATTTTATATATAAATAATTGTATACATCAAAACTGATATGGAATAAAACTTTAAGATTTTTTTTCTAATTTTTATATATCTTGTTAATTTATTTTAATCTTTAATTTTTTTTTTCAAATTTTCAGAAAAAAACAATGCCACCCACAACCCAGCCTGGCCTAGCATGGGCCCGCTTGGGGGGTTCCAGGCCAGGCAGGCACAGCCTGACCCGCTATAGTGTAGATGGCCTTCAAACTAGGGATGGCAATTTTTCCCATCCCCAATGAGGACCTTGTTAGGATCCGATTTTTGCTCAGTTTATCTCCTAAACCTCCAATTCACCCCGAACCTCCGATCATACCCTTCTAACCCTTCTGAAATGCCCAAAACCCCAAAATCCCCAACTTTCACCACCAAAGCTCCCAAATCCACCGTTAAGCCTACTTGATACCTATCCGATGGCCCTCGATCGACCCCCGACCATTGGATCAAACACAACCATCAGGCCCAGAACCTCCCAAAACACCTACCCATGAAATTTGAACTCAGGATTCCTCCGTTCACCCATCTATCAAAAAAAGATTCCATTTCGACCATTCTCACACACAAACCCACCCTTTGTGGTCAAACCCATCTCAACCCTCCATTTTTTATCCAAAATCTCAACCATCCATCCAAAACCCCGGTTTGACCAGACTTTTCCGAAATTGCAAAAATACCCCTTAGATTCCCCAAAATTATAAAAATGCCCCTACCTCCCATATAAATTCAATCGAAGCTCTTTATTCGCCCTAATCTGGAGATTTCGAAGGAAGGGGGTCCATCCCCTTCTTCACTCAAACTAACGACGAAGCAGCAACGATCTCTAGGAATGGCAATGGGGCGGGGCTTCTTGCTAACGAGGAGAAGGTTATCTCCATCCCCATCCCCACGGGGATCCCCATTCCCCGTGATTCTTTATAATGCTAACCATCTTGTTTTTGCTTTTTATTTTATTTTAAAAAATAAAAATAAAATAATTAACATTTTTCAATTGTATTAGAAAATATTCAACCATATTTTTAAAAATATTAAAATATAGATGTATGTTTACATATTTACATATATAACGTATTGGGGATCCCACGAAGCGGGGATCGGGGTCCCCGTGGGCGGGGAGTGCTCTCCCCATCCCCGCCCCATCCCCGCTAACGGGGATGAAAATTAAAATTTCCCCATTTCCGTCACTACGGGGGGAAATCATCCCCATCCTTGCCCCATTCAGGGCAAATCACCACGGGGATTGGGGAAATGGGAAAAATTGCCATCTCTAGCGTTCTCCTCACCCCTCTCGGCCATTCTCTCCACATCTACGGTCTCTCTCTTGGCGAAGCAGTGTCACTTCCCCCCTTCGCTATGTGTTTCTGTCACTACTGCTGCAACTCACAGCAGCGGCGATCTGCTTTCTCTCGTCCGTCCTACCTCATCAATCCCTCCGTTTTCATTATTCCTATGTTATTATCACTCATACCAGGCGATTTCGGTACTCCGGATTCCCTAGCACATCATCGATCCCCTATTTCCACCTTCGTATATGGCTGAGAAGAGCAGACGATAGCGACGGTCCAAACTTCTATTCCTCGTTTGAACACATTAGCATTTGAGTCGATATCTCCACCGCCAAATCTCTTGGTCACAAGCCGATTCGGCATTTCCATTCGAAGAAAGCAACCTCGAACGAAAGTAACTCGAAATCCCATTGCGGCACCCAACCTCAGGCCAAGTCCGACACTGTAGTCACTCCACACTGTTGTAGTGCTTAGATTTGCTAGTTTAATATTTGGATCACTATTGAATAATGGCAAAAATTGAGTAGCCGAAGCTAGTGGTGAAGCTCCTACCGAACTGGTTCTGTGAAGTCTGAAACCAGCTTAGATCTGCCATGACATTATCGTTCCATTCTGTAGAGATCATTTATCGTTCTTTATTTTTTTGTTTTGTTTTGCAAGAGATGTCTGCTTTGATTGTTTCTACTCTTTCTCATTACGCCTTTATTTTCATAAAGATGAGATTTAGACTTGAATGGTAACATTAATGAATTTCAAATTTCAGTGCTGTTTATTTTGCAATACCATTTCATTATTTCTTGCTTGCTAAACTAGTTGAGTGATTCGAAATTAGACTATGTGTGAAGCTTGATCTCAACTGTAGTTTCGGTCGGACATGAAAGGGTTGTTCACTGTTGCTCAAACTGAAGGACTGTCGGGGATGATTTCCTAGGGACTGTAGCAAAAGAATACCAAATTTCTAGGGCTACGTGACATGATTTAAATCAGGGAAGAATTGATACATAGAATTAAAGGTGAATGGCCGAGGAGAATTGTTAACCAATAAAAGATAATAAATAAAATAAAAGATAAAAAATAATAAGAAATAAGAAAATAAAAAAGAGAAGGAGAAAAATAAATTAAGCAATTAACAAATTTGAAGTGGGTAGATTAATTTTTCTACATTCATGCATAGTTAGTTAACAAGGGGGGAGGATAAGTCCCTGAAAAGGGAAACAACAATATAATCTGAAATAGAAAAAAAAGATATTTGTTAGTTAGGTTGATTCTCTTGTGTTGATTTACTTGGCTTGTTTTGCTTCTCTCCATTATTTATGTCTCTAGTTTAATTACTTTCTTGCATATTTCGTGTTTGTGCTTATTTGGAATCTCATGTAAGTCCCATCTATTGGACCCGGGGGTGCCTAATCCCTTCTCTCTCCATTCCGAGTCTTATCCAGACTGGTTAGTCGATGCCTCGGGTTTTGGAGTCGCTAATAAATCAAAAACACTTTCCGTTGTAAGTCTCGGAGGTCCCATCACTTCCTTTTCATTTACTTGACGGGTGGCGATTTCATTTCCAGCCTAAGTGGCAAGTGAGCCATTTTTCTGATGCTCACAGACCCAACTTCCCCGACCCCATTAGGTCGGAGATGGGGATTGCTTTGGTGGGGCGGGAATGGGGATGGGGATTAATAGGGATCCCTGATCAGAGTTGGGGTTAGGGATGGGGATTGAGGTCCCCACCCCGCCCCTACCTTGATTATATATATTAAATATATATTATTATATATATCAAAATATATTTAAAAAAATATTTATATTTTAAAATATTTATTTATTTTTCAAAAAATAGAGTTAACTAAAAAAATTTTAGGGATTCGGGTCCCTACGGGGAATGATGGAGGACAACTTTTATCTCCAATGGGAATTGAGGATAGGGATTAATTTCAAAACTGGGGAAGAGGACGGGGAATATGATCCCACCCCAAACCTGACCAATTGCCATTCCTACACACATTACACCTCTTGTGATGGATGAACACCCTTCGGGGTTTAAAGGTAGGGGTGATCATGGGTCGGGCTTTGCCTTCATAGCAACGGGCTTAATCTAGGCCCTAGCCCGACCCGACCCACATTATGGGCCTAAAGATATAAGCCCGGGCCAGGCCAAGATTCCAGGCCTAATTATTGTATTTTAGTTCCAAAATTAAACAATTGTATTTTTTTTCACTTATTGTCATGGAAACTATAGTAACCTGTAAGAAACTTTAAACTTAATATTAAGATAAAAGCTTATAACATAAAAGAAATTAAATAATTATACCTTGTAAGTTATAAGTTTCAATTGGTCATTGGTATTCTAGAAATGATAATTTTAACAAACCAAATCTTTTATCAACAAAAAATCAACCTAGAACCTATAATGCCTATCAAAAAATAACTATCCATTGTCATTAAATATCCTCAAAACAACTTTAAACATCTCTATAAGGGTCTCTATCTTCCATTCAACTCTTACAAATAAAAAAGATATTAGCAAACTAAGAAAAAATAGTTCAAATTAATGTAAATAAATAAGTAATAAAATATTGAAAATGGTTTCAATTTTACCCAAAACTTGCAACTACTCTAAACTTCAGATTTATCTTCATCAATGGAGTTTTCATTACTAGAAGATTCGTCTTTTGGTGAGAGAGAGAGAGAGAGAAAGATTGGGCGTGACGGTGGTTTTGTGAAATTGGTGAGAGAGAGATAGCTGAGAAGATTAGGGTTTGGTAATTTCTATATTTCATTAAATACTAGATTAAAATTTGGTAAGATCTAAGACCGTAGGATTAAAATCTTTGATCTCCTACAAATCTCTATTCATCTCTATTTAATATATAAAACATCAATTATCAAATATTTTTAAATAACATATATATATATATATATATATATATATATATATATATATGTTATTTATAAATATCTGGGCTGGGCCTAAAAAATTAGGCCCAAACCCGGATTTTCCGGGCCTTTAGGCTAGGCTTGGCTGGGCCGGGCTGCACTGAAATGATCACCCCTATTTAAAGGGCTTTTATATTTTAGTTTTGGATGGAAAAACCGGGAGCTACTGGGTATTGACCAATAAACCAGAGAGTTCGGCTTCAGTGCTCACGTCTCATGAATCATTATTCAAAGGCTATGACTAGGGGTGGATTCAAGCTGAGCCAAGCCAAATAGTACTAGGCTCGAGCTCGAGCTCGTTCGAGTCAAAAGTTCATAAGCTCGAGCTCGACTCGTTTTATATTTTATAAAAATATTTATTATAAAAATAAAAATTATATATAAAAAATTTTACTTTATATTTAAAAATTAAGAATTATAATAATTAATAATTATAATATTTTTATTATATATATTATTTTCCATAATTTTATTATATATATTCGAGTCGGCTCGTGAGCCTCACGAGCCGAGCTCTAATAGGCTTGAGCTCGGCTCGTTTATTAATTGAGCCACTAAATTAGGCTTGACTCGGGCTCAGCTCGGTTTCAACCGAACTCGAACAATTCGAGCTCGAGTTCGGTTGAAACCGAGCCGAGCCAAGCTCAAACAGCTCGTGAAAAGCTCGGCTCGTTGCCACCCCTAGCTATGACCTAATGAATGGTGGATTCCAACTTTCAACTAAAAAAACTAGCTCCATTTGAACATCAGCACAATCACTTCAACTTCACTTTTACAAATGTAACTTTCAACGGTGGATCTTAAAGATATGTCATACATGTTATCATGAGATGACGTGGTTTTGTTATCCACATGGCATTCCCTCCTTAAAAACAAAATCACTTCACTCTAATGAATAATGAATATTGTTTGCCAATTCTTTTGCACTGCAAAAGCAACTAGCAACAAAACAAATTTAATAAAATCAGGTTAATGTAGTAAATAATCTTGCAAGTGGGATCCACCAAATATTGGGCTCAAGTTCTGGTCCAAGTCTCTCTAATCTAAAGGTTATGCCACGCATGAGGCATTCAACTAATAGGGTCTTCATCTTCCTTGGGTGGACGGAGAAGACCGTTCTCAAACTAAACCATCTTATACTTTTTAATATTGGGGACTGAAAGGACGGATTAAAGCTAGACTGCACTCTACTATTTGCCCAATTTATTTGTACATGGGCCTATAGTCCTGAAGAAAGTATTATATAAAAAAAGGGGTAATACAAAAACCACCTTTAAAGTTTCTGACAATCATAAAAATCTCCCCGTTAGCTTTAATTTAACAAAAGCTTCCCTTGATTTTTTGACAAAAACTTCCCTTCCCTTATTGATTCAAACGGAAAAACGTTAGACCGATGTATCAATTTATTTCAAATACCCATTTTACCCTTTTGTTTTCTTGTTTGGCCCTGTTGGCAATAGCTCTGATGCTTCACTCAAGGAGAAGGATTTATCACAACGAACCCATGATTTATAGGTTAAGCTTCAATTAATAGATTTGGATATTCAAATGCCGGAAATGGAGACTGAGCACAAACCAGAGGAAGTGCGACTGTCGACTTCGTCTTTGCCTCGGACATCAAGACCGTAAGAGTTGACATGAAAGAGAAGCTCGGATTTGGAATCGTAGACAGAGAAGGATTTATCACACCGAACCCATGATTAACAGGTTAAGCTTCAATTAATAAATATGGATATTCAAATGTGGGCGACCGAGACTAAGCACAAATCGGAGGAAGTGTGACTGTCGACTTCGTCTTTGCCTCGGACATCAAGACCGTAAGAGTCGACATGAAAGTGAAGCTTGGATTTGGAATCGTAGACAAAGAAATCGTCGTCGGCGAAGAAAATAGATGTCTTGAGCACCGTAAGCTGGGTTTCCTCTTGGTAGCAAAAACTCTCTCGAACCAGAATTCCTCTTCTCATGTTCATTAACAACTGCAATCATTGAACCACATGTTTCATTCAAATCTCTTATACCCACAGATAATTAACTCAATCTTTTATAGTGGAAGAATAAGAACTGAAGAAGAAAATATTGAAACTTGGGACTGGGAGTTGAGGGAGTGTGACTGTTGACTACAACTTATGTAGGAATCATCACTTGTGGCCTATATTAATACTCGATGTCCACTCGACACTCCTAGCTCTTTGACAAACCTCTCTGCCTCTGTCTCTCTCCCCCTCTTATGTTTCAGCTCAAATATCCAAGGCTACTATACACTTCGTTTGGAATAGATGGAATTGTCCATCAAATCGGGACCAACTCATTTCCATAAAAAATTCCTCCTCACTAGAACTGATTCAATTGACTACTGACTAGTGAGTAGTAAAATTAGTATTCTAGAGAAAACGAGTAAGGGAGCGAACTGATTTTCTCATGCAATTCGATTTGTTACACATGTGGTATATATATGATCCATTACCTGCTTGCTGCTTTGTTTAAAACAAACACCCACATTCATTATCTGGACGGTAGAGAAAAAAGATGTTGTAAATCTAGAGAAAAAGCTCATCAAGTTCATAAACTCATCATCACATTAATCGGGATAATCCATTATCTAGGATAAACCAAGTGGAAAAGTGACAATTTAACTTAATGGAAAAGTGCAAATTCCTTGTTTTCTATTTGCCATTGTTAAAGGTAGAAGTGAAATCCCAAGTTTAATTTAATGGAAATTCAAAAGGGTGAAAAATAGGGGTTTCAACGGATTTGAAATACTTGCTATGGATGAGGGCTGAAATCGATAAAAAATCCTCCTTTTTGAGTTTTGAGTAGGGGGTGGATTCAAGCCGAACTGAGCCGCAAAGTACAAGGCTCAAGCTTGATTTTGAGAAAGATGTTTTATAAAAATAAAAAATTATATATAAAAATATTTTTATTTGATATTTAAAAAAAAATTAAGAATTATAATATTTTTATTATATATATATATATATATATATTTGAGCTGGCTCACGAGCCGAGTTCTATTAGGCTCGAGTTCGACTCATTTATTAATCGAACCTGTGAATTGGGCTCGAATTCGACTCAAAGCTTGGTTGAAACTGAGCTGAGCTCGAATATCTCCTAAAGATCTTGGCTCATTGCCACCCCTAATTTGTGCAGGATATAAATATTTGTGGATGGGTTTCTGTTTTCAACTTTTCATTTGGACAGCTTGATCCAAAATTATAGTTCATACTGTTTATTCTCTACATGGGAATCTAGTTGAAATTTCTCCTACTGCGGAACACACCACCACCCCTTTACCTTTTTAGTCTGAAAGTGAAAACCACAATATAGCAATAATTACCGACGAACACTGTGACAACTGGAGCAATCTATTATGTTCTGTCTTTGCAAGGGAAAAACTTGAACTCGACTAACTGGTATGCAATAAAGGGCCCATGAATCCCAACCACCCCACCCATCCTCACAAATCAGAGGAAAGCCAGGATTAGGAGCTGCGAAAGTGGATTCGTGAACTGGTAGCAACCATTTTGGTCACAAGTGGTAGGATTGAGGCGTTTACAGGGAGATTTTTTTGTTGACTTTCGTACAGGGATATTTTAATAAAAATATATGCACATTAATTTACAAAAGAGTAAAATGGGTATTTAAAAGAAACTGATGCATTGGTCTAATGTTTTCCGTTTGGGTCAATGATGAAAGGGAAGTTTTTGTTAAAGTAAAATTATAAAGAAGGTTTTTATGATTGTCAAAAATTTTAAGAGAAATTTTTGTATTTTACCCAAAAAAATCTTACCATGAAAACCTTCACCGGCAACCCGAGAGGATGGTACGCCACACTACCACGACCCTCAAAAAAAGAAAAGGAGAGAGTGATTTAGGGGGTGTTCGCCGTTGTAAATTGTTTTTATTGTTGTGAGTTCCAAAATAAATCAAAACTATAAGGTTGAAAACAATTTGATTCTTAAAATAAAAACATGGAAAATATATTCTTAGTTGTATATGTGTTTTATTTTATTTTTCCAAAACTGAAACCCAAAACTTATTCTTGAATTTCTGGTTTGGAAAATATGTTTTTCATCAATTTGTTTTTGTTTTAAAAACCATCATCTATCTATCTATCTATCTATCTATCTATCTATATATATATATATATTGATAGGCCAAACTTCAGATGTTTTGAGTCATGAATTAATGACTCAAGACTCTTTATGTCATGAATTAATGAATTATAGGCCAAACACGGTTCATGGTGTAGAACCAAGACTCTTTATGTCATGAATTAATGAATTATAGGCCAAACTTCACTAGATTCTATTTCTGAATCAAGAGAAATTGGTGCAATCAGATGTTTTGAGTCAGATTCAGCAACTAGGAAGGAACCGAGCACCACAGCTGAGCGCCTCCGCCAGATCGCTTCTCATTGCCATTGCTTCAAGAATTAAAATAGAAGGTTGTACCATTCTTCCTCCAGCTGCTACGCTACCATATTAATTTCCATATCTCTGATGTTCTCAAAACAAAACCCAACGCAGCCTTATTTTGGTGAGCCCTGCAAGATGCATCTGTGTTTAGCTTAAGGAAACCCGATGGAGGCTTAGTCCAGTTCTGATGTATTGAATTGAAACAGAAGAATGAATCCACAGCTGGATGTGGAGGGTGAGCATCCTTATTCTCTTGGTGGAGAAACAAAGTCTTTTCTATGATTTGCTCAGGGGAATCCCCTACACCTTGATGAATTAATTAGTTCATTTCTTGCCAAAGAGTTTCTGAATTCATTCTGAGTGATTATCACATGTTGGACATATATCCTCCTCTACCAAATGATTCCTTTCTTCTAAGAATGGCACTGACTGTACAGAAAATTTGCCATGGTGCTATCTAGTTTTCTGAACTGATGTCTAGATATTTGAGAAAAGCTCAGATTTCTCTTTGAGATTGAGGCATTCTCATTCTCAAAGCGCGCGCCATGCATCACTCTTCTAGATTTTGGAGGGGTGTTTGAACCGGAGAAGAGAACACTGCAAACTTTCTATGATTTACAATCACACCTGTGCAATCATTAAAACTTCTAAGCAATTGATTCATAATGTAACATTGATCCAAATCAGCGTTTGAGAATAGTAATATGCAATCATCCACATACAACAAATGGGAAATGATGGGGCCCCGACTACTTAGGGGGTGTTCTTTTTTTGGATTTTGAGAGGGGGGAAGTTGGTCAATGGGATATTGGTTTCCAATGACCAAAAATCCTATATTCTTTTTTCAAATTTATGTGGAGACCAGCGAAAGTTTATTTTCCAGGTAAGTGATACCCATCTCCTAGGTGGATAAATAACTTTCCCACCTAGGGGGAAAGTTGCCAACACTTGAATGGGACAAAAATACCCTTTTTAATAATGGATTTTTATGGCTAAAATGGACATTGCCTTGTTTACATGAGAAATAAAAGAGCATGGGTAAATGCACTTACCTGGGTAAGTGTTTCACAGAAAAAACTTACCCAGGTAATTGCATTTACCCAGATAAGTAACTTACTGAAAAATAAACGGGGCCTTAGAGCTAGTCTCTATTTTCTATCCCTTTCTTCAAAATTCCAGAGAGACATTACATCACACACACACACACAAATAAATACGGGTCCCCTTGTCTCAACCCGTTTTTTGTTTGTATAAAACTACCAACTGTACCATTTAACAATAAAAGAAGCACAAGCCATCATCAAATTTGTCCATTTATTAGCAAAACCCATGGCTTTTAGAATTTTTTCTTGCTATACTTGTTCAAGGGCTGGGCCCATTCAAAATTTGGCAAAAACGCAACCCGAGTCCAGGCCATGAACAAGTTTATGGAAAGCCTACAATTATGCAAGTTTGATCCAGCACCTCCACTTTTGGAGAGAGGCCTGCAATCACAATCTCTCCTCTTCTGATTTAATTATTTATTAGTTTTTGGGTAAATTTCTTAAACTACCCTTATGGTTTAACTAATTGACTAACTATACCCTTACTGTTTCAAAATTGATTGAGGCTACCCCTACTGTTTCTTACAATTGACTAACTCTATTCTTACAGTTAACTTCTGTCAAAACCCGTGAAAATGCCTAAACTACCCTGCCGCTTAAAAAATAGAGCTCTAAGATAGCCTTGTAACTCCCACTACTAGGTGGAGTTACATGGCAGTGCTGTCTAAGACAACCCTATAACTCCCGCCACTGGGTGGAGTTACATGGCAGTGCTGCCACCGTTGCCCAAAGGAAGAAGAGAAAAAGAATGGATTTCAGAGGCGAATGCTACCATCGTCGCCCATAGGAAGAAGGAAGAGAAGAGAGATTAGTCTTCAGAGGGGTTGCTGCCGCCGTCATCCAAAGGAAGAAGAGAGAGAGAAAGATCAGACTTCGAGTTACCGCCGCCGTCGCCTAGAGGAAGAAGAGAGAGAGAAAGATCGGGCTTCTGCCACTGTCACTCAGAGGAAGAAGAGAGAGAAAGAAAGATTGGACTTCAGAGGGGTTTCCATCGCCGTTGCCCAGAGGAAGAAGAGAGAGAAAGATCGGACTTCGGAGGGGTTGCCGCCACTGCCGTCGCCCAGAGGAAGAAGAGAGAGAGAAAGATCGGGCTTCCACCGCCGTCGCCTCAGTTCACTCATACCACTTCGGTTGCTGTCGCCGTCGTTTCCCAGAGGAAGAAGAGAGAGAGAGAGAGAAAGACCAGACTTCCACCACCATCGCCTCAGTTCGCTCATACCACTTCGGCTGCCGCCACCTCCGCCTCACTTGTTCTTTGCTTCTCAGAGCACCCCCACTATTGAAGAAGAAAGAAGATGAAGTGCTCTTTGTGTGCTTGAGCCCTGTGCAGTTCAGAGAATGATTTCAGAGAAGTGCTCTTTCACCCTTGTATTAATCCTTTAGTTTCATATGTGCTTCCCAAATTTTGCCAGGTGCAACACATTGGTGATTCGTCTTTCTCATCCCATGTTCAAAGTGATTGCGAGTATGCAACATCTCAATACACAGGAGAAAGCCAATGTATAATGTCTGAGACTATGGCTTTGTCCAATGCATACGGTGCGGATACGGTGTAGTTTTCTCTGATGATCTGGTGTTGACGGAGACTATGGGAGGAAGATAGAGGGAAGAGAGAGAGGTTGGAGGATGAAGGGTATGCCGGGTCGAGAGGAAGGAGACAAGGGTAGCTTTGGATTTTAAAAATTTTTAAACGTCACGTGATATCATGTGCGTACGGATTTTAACGCAATATTAATGGATGCTAATGATAAGGGTAGAGTTAGTCAATTGTCAGAAATAGTAAGGGTAATGTTAGTCAAATTTCAAATAGTAAGGGTTTTAGTCAACTAGCTAAACCATAAGGGTAGTTTAAGAAATTTACCCTTATTTTTTGACTCTAAATACAAGAAGAATCAGTAGAAAGAGAATTTAGTAAAAATTCCGAAGCCATCACCATGGACCTAGTAAAGACGCTTTGAATCGAACAAGCAAAGTGACGCTCCTCGGAGTGTAGCGGATGGAACAAGAGGCAAAGGAAGCCATTAAACTTCTACAATCTCCCAAAATAGTAGCAATATTCCACGGAGCATGAGAATTTTCCAACAGAAACACAAGTTTGACAAGGCGAAGACAAGCAGATTCAATTTGGATGGTAGAGAGGCCAAGTTCCTTAGCAGTAAGAATCACGTCCATAGGAGTAAAGCTAGTTAACATCATCGATCAAAAACTTTCCCGCAACACCACTTCCATGTGTGCCATAGTGTTAGGAAAAATCCCTATATTTTTCTTTGTGCAAATCAGGGATATTTGAACTGATAAATAGCATGTATGTAATAATGAAAATGAATAACCAAAAACAAAGCAAGCAACAGTAGTAGACACCAAGTTTTAATGTGGAAAACCCCTCAATGTGAGGGTAAAAACCACGAGACCGAAATCCAAAACATCCACTATTAGTAATGAAAATGGGATACAATATTTTTCTATCTAGTGAGAACTAGATGATGAACACCAAGAGAGCTATTGGATTCCAACAACAAAAGCATCAACAAAGTAAACAACAAATAGGAAATCTCTCACCATAGGTGGAAACATAACAATGGAAACAAGAAGAGATGTTGAAAACAAACTTGTCTTCTTCATTTAAGCCCTTGTAAATCTCCTTCTTCTTTCAAACCCATATTCTCAAAATCCCTTCTCTGTTCTTTATTATCTCCTAGAGAGCTGCTAAAGTTGTGAGAGTGGAGAGTGAAATAATACAAAAGGCCCTTTTTACTTGATTTCCCCTTTTTGTTCTTTTTCACTTTATTTCATATTGTCTTTATTTATTTGTGGGTCCTACCTCATGAGGAGGATAACCCAACAAATTTCCCCCTCCGACTCATGAGGAGGTCTTCTTCATACTCAAACCTGCTAAGCCTCTACAGAAATCAAACTTGTTCTTAGGTAAACATTTAGTCATCATATCTGAACCATTTCTTTCCGTATGGATCTTCTCTAGCTACAATTGCTTCTCCTCAAGAACATCTCTAATCCAATGATACCTAACATCAATGTGCTTGGACTTGAAATGTAAAGTTGGATTCTTAGCTAAGTGGATGACATTCTAGCTGTCACAAAGAACATCATATTCATCTTGTTTTATACCCAATTTTTTAAAGAATCGTTTCATCCATAAGATTTCTTTGCAAGTTTCAGTTGCATCAATGTATTCAGCTTCTGTAGTGGATAAAGCAACACATTTTTGTAGCTTGGATTGCCATGACACTACTCCCCCCTGCAAAAGTAAGTAAAAAACCTGATGTAGATTTCCTAGAGTTAGTGTCCCCAGCCATGTCTGCATTAGTATAGCATTCCAACACTGTCTTGTCACTACAAAAGCATAAACATAATGTAGAAGTGCCCCTAAGATACTTGAAAATCCACTTAACTGCTTTCCAATGCTCTTGCCTAGATTGGCAAGAAATCTGCTAATCACACCAACCGCATGTGCAATGTCAGGCCTAGTGCAAACCATAGCATACATCAAACTTCCTACGACTGAAGAGTATGGCACATTCATCATTTCTTCCTTTTTATTTCTCATTTGAAGGACTTTGTTCAAGACTCAACTTGAAGTGACTTGCAAGTGGAGTACTAACAAATTTGGCTTTGTCCATGTTGAACATTTCCAATACTTTCTCAATGTGCCTTTCTTGTGATAGCCATGGCTTTCTAGCTTTCCTATCACGAGATATTTGCATTCCTAAAATTTGTTGTGCTGAACCCAAGTCTTTCATAGCAAAACATTTGCTCAATTCCTTTTTCAACCTGTTAATCTTGCTTATGTCCTACCCAACAATCAACATATCATCAATATAGAGCAAGAGAATGATAAAATCATCATTAGAAAATTCCTTAATGAATAAACAATGATCTGTAGCTTATTTTCTTGTACCCATTGTCCACCATGAAGGACTTAAATTTCTTGTACCACTGCCTAGGTTCTTGTTTTAACCCATACAAGCTCTTTCTTAGCTTACAAATCATGTTTTCTTTTCCCTTGACTTCAAACCGTTCGGTTGCTCCATGTAGATATCTTCTTCCAAATCACCATGAAGAAATGCAGTTTTGACATCAAGTTGTTCAACCTCTAAATTCATAGTTGCTGCTAGGCCTAATACTACTCTGATTGATGACATCTTCACAATTGGAGAGAATATTTCATCAAAATCAATGCCATTTTTCTGACCAAAACCTTTCACAACCAACCTTGCTTTGTACCTTGGTTGTGAGCCTGTTTCTTCTGTTTTCAACCTAAATACCTATATGTTCTTAAGTGCCTTTTTGCCGTTTGGTAAATCCACCAAGTCGTTAGTGCAGTTCTTATGCTATGAATTTAATTCTTCTTGCATAGCTTTCAACCAATTTTATTTTTCTTTACTTTCTACAGCTTCCTTATAACATTTTGGTTCACCTGCATCACTGAGCATAACATACTCATGAGGACAATATTTCTTTAATGGCACCCGTTCCTAGTAGACCTTCTCAACTGTGGTTCTTCTTGAGTTTGAGGTTGCTCTTATGGTACTTGAGGAGCTTCTATGGTCTTCTCCCCCTCATCAACCACATTATCTTGTAAATCTTCTTTGTTTTCACCATGCACAATAGAGGAAGAAACTGAATCCAAATCAGTAAAGCTTTTAGGCTTTGATTGTGACTTTGCAATGTTCTTAAGCTCAACTATTTGGTTTTCAAGAAAGATCACATCTCTGTTTCTTATTAGCTTCTTGTCAACTGGATCCCATAACTTGTACCCAAAATTTTCATCTGCATAACCCAAGAAAATGCATTACTTGGACCTTTCATCTTTGAGAATATGCACAAATTCCTTGCAACCAAACACCCGTAAGTGATCATATGAGACATCTCTCCCTGTCCACACCTTTTCTGGCACATCTCCATTCAAAATAATTGAATAATATAAGTTAAGTATGTAACAAGAAGTACGCATTGCCTCCCCCCAAAAAGATTTTGGCAATTTGGCATGTGAAAGCATGCTCCTAACTCTTTCCATAATGGTGCAGTTCATCTGTTCAGCCACACCATTATGTTGTGGAGTCTTGAAAACTGTCTGTTCATGCTGAATACCATTGCTTTTGTAATATTCTTCCAATGGACCAATGTATTCACCTCCATTGTCTGTATGGATGCATTTGAGGTGTTTTCCTGTTTCTCTTTCAACTCTAGCATGAAAATGTTTAAATATTTCTAAGACATCATTTTTATGTTTCATAGTATATTCCTATACTTTCCTAGATACATCATCAATGAGTGTAACAAAATAAGAGGCACCACTAAGAGACTTGGATTTCATGTCACATACATCGGAATGAACCAATTCTAAGACATTTTGCTTTCTATGAGGAGGATTTCTTTGAAAAGAAATTCTATGTTGTTTACCAGCAAAATAATGAACACATGAATCTAAATGCGTACCTTTCAAGCCCAGGAGGATTTGTTTCTTTGCAAGAATTTGAAGTCCTTTCTCACTCGTGACCAATCCGCTTATGCCATAGGTTAGATGAGTCTTTTTCTGTAACATTCAGCTGCCCCTTGCATAACTGAACTTTCATTCTGTTAAGAGTACAAAATCTTCGCCCCTTTGCCACTACAAGAGATCCTTTGGTGAGCTTCCATTTTCCTTTTCCAAAATTGTTGTTGTAGCCTTCATCTAATTTTCCTATAGAAATTAGGCTGAAGTGAAGATCTGGTGCGTGCCTCACATCCTTGAGAACCAATTTACAACCAACATTGGTCTCTATTTGTACATCACCTAACCCCACAAATTTTGCTCTAATACCACTTGTTGGGCCTTAAGGGGGGGTTACGGACCATGAGGAATTTTCAAAACTAGGGGCTTCATACACATACACATGCATAAGACTTGTACACAAGAGATGGCCACCACTTACAATCCAAAAGCCTAAGCTATTGGGTCATGGGCCACTCTTGTATATAAGTCCCTTGCACTTGTTGTATCTTTCCATTGTGGGACTCTCTTTCATTCCCCATTCCATACACCTACTCACATGTGCATCCCAACACATAGGACAATAGCGCAATGGAGGAGGATGGACTATGCATGGAGGGTTCAAACGTGTCGCTCTCAAGAAAGCCATTTTGGTAGAGGCCAATCTGCATGGGGATCTGGACAAAAACAAGAAGCAACTTCAAACCATATTGGCTTCTTGATTGGACAGTGAAGGAAATAGTGATCCAAGGTTTTAGGGTCCCTTCCACACACGGGGACGGGGCAGAGATCATCAAACACAGGAGAGTGCCTTGTGATCGAGCATGCTTATGACTGACTGACAACGAATTTGTTAAAACTCTCCATAAAAGCAGAGATTAATCCTTGGAGGCAGGAATTTCACACACCAGAATTGCTTCCACGTTAAACCATCCATCGCCATAGGGCCATTAGAAGAAGAACCGAGGGCATTTGTAAGCACCTTGTAAGCAGGCGAACAAGTGAAAAACCCGCATTTGCTCTTCGTCCAAACCAGAAAGTCTTTAGCGTCAATACGCAGGGGCCACTAGTCCTACGACCCATTATTCCATAAAATAGCTACCAAGTTCCACTAATCCACTCTCCTTTCCTCGCTAACTAGGTCATGAGTGTATTCTACCATATAATACTCCGTCCCTATATGTACAAGTGAACTCCAAATTAGTTGAATGTAAGGCTGTATAACAAGTTGTAGAACAATGATAATGTGTTGTGCTAGTGATAAAATACTTAGGGTTTGTTGTGAAATATTGAATGGTTGTGGCTTGTGAGTTTCACATATCATTGATGGTGCATGATTTGGTAGCTCCCTATTGGAAGATAGCTCGAATGTTAGATTGACGAGGTCGACTGGTCGAGCTACAAGAAAATTGTCAGAGTACTCGGGGATGGGCACTTGGATGCTTAAGTTAGTGATGAGTGTGTTGAGAGAGCTACAAGGCAAGAAGGCAAGAGAGATGTGAATGCTAAATTGTGCGTATTTTCTTTGATCAATGGGATGCCTTTATATAGGCGCTGTGAGTGTGGTCGTAAGGCTACGTACAAGGGTCTCCTTGAAGGATGAAGGAAGGCTAAGGGCAAACGGTAGGCTAAAGGCTCTGATTGACAGAATGTTGTTATATCGTTATGAGTTAAGCCTACTTTTATAGAGAGAGATCCCGAGGTCCTGAAAGGAAGGGGCTAAAAGAGTTTGATTCCCATTTGGAAAGGGAATATTTGATTCGGTGTCAGTTGTTAGGGGGACACCACTAGGGTTTCACCACATGTCTTATGAGATCTCTACAGAACAAGGTTTCCTTTCATATGAGGATTCTCATAATGCACGTATGCTATTTCCTTTTGTGAGTCTCTTAAAATGACGTGGCATAGATGGAGTCAATATTAATCTCATGTCTCTTTTAATCCTACTGGATATCCTATCACAAATGACATTGGTCAACTATCGTGTTTATTCGCATGTCGTTGATCTGCGATGACTGTGATCTCATCGCAGGTTCGCGGTGACTTTGAGCTCATCGCAGGTTTGTGATGGCTTTGTGCTCATTGCAAACTTGCAATGACTTTGGGGATGTTGTTGTTATCGTGGCTGTGAGTCTATTGTAGGCCCATGGTGGCTTTGAGCTCATTACAAGTCTGTGCAAGCTTTGAGCTCAATGCAGTTTTGTGCCAAGTCGTGAACTTGTCTCGAGTGCCTCTATGGTATCGGTTTAGCACTTTCTATGTTATTGTGGTTGTGGTGATCAACATGTACCTACAGGTGCAGATCTCTGGAAGGACGTTGCTTACCGGCCCACTTTGTTCGGAGGTGGTTTCACACTCGGACTTGGTTTCATGTAAAGTGATAGAGCTTATTCGATTGCCTCCGAAACGGATGGGCAAGAGTTGGACCCGTCAGTGAGGCAATGTGATCCCAGATGATTCAGAAATAATGATCCACGTGTAATGGAAGTTGGCCACCACGTCATGCAGATTGCCAATTGGGTCTCAATCAGGTTGGCGGAGGCACGTCACCTCTTATGCCGACTTAATCCTATTAAAGTATCCACCGGTTGGCCTTGTCGAGGTGGTGCAGGACAGTTAAGACATGCGAGACGTGATTAGAGTTTATGAATTCGTTGACTACAAGACATTGAGATGTCATTAAATGATTCTGAGGCACCATGTATCATGATGCCACTAGAGTGACAAATCACCCTACATCAATAGCCAATCCAAGCATTTGGGTTAATACCATTGAATTCGCATCTTATGCAAGTAAAAACTCTGTACACATATCATCCATTGGTAAATGTTCCTAATGTTGAGACTGAATCAGCCCCCCACAACGTCCCACACCACATTTCTGAGTTCAAATCTATGCCCCACCCGGTTTCGCCCCACAAATGCCCTACACGCTCAATGTGCGCCAGCTGTCCCTTTAGACGGTTCTGCTAGTAGCCCCTTTCGTTACCCCCCACACGCTCAATGTCCGTTAGCCCCTTCTATTACCCCGCAAAAGTTTCAAACCATTTCATTCGAAAGACTAGGGTATCTCAAAGTTTCCTTCTCCTTCTTCGGCATCGGTGACCTACAACGACAACCGGTGGTACTCTCCAGCTCACCTTTTCACACATTTTTTATTTTTTATTTCTGATATTTTTGTTTTCTAGAAATTAGAGAAACCAACGATAGAGTTCTCTTCTCCTTCTCTGGTTATCCACAGGTTATACTTCATTCATTGGCAATTTTCTGAGTGATATCAATCCTTCAGACCATGTTGCCAAGTGGAAATTCAAGGTCATTTGGGGTTAATTTGGCTTAATTTGGCTCATTCCATGAAAGAAGCTAGCACTTTTTCGATCTCCCAGGGATGGACACAGGACTAGGCCAGAACATCAGACCCGAAAGAGACTGTTTAGGCCTCAAGGAAATCCTAATTTTGTGTCCATTTCCTCCAAAGGATGCTTGCGCCCATGGAATGACCAACCCAAAGTAAACTCTTTGGGATCCTTCTCAAGAGCCCCATGGAGAGAGAGAGTGAGAGAGAGAGAGAGATCTGAAAGTCATTGTTGACCAGCATTCCAACGGTGCAGAAAACATTGGAGAAGATGGATGTTACAATCTAAATCTCCATTACCAGAGAATAGGTTATGCCCTGCTTCAATTTCTTGTACATGAGCTTAATTAGAGGAGGCGTCAATTCATTAATGAGAGTTGCATTGACTATCATAGCGAAACCCATGTAATACTGTGTATTGTATTCATTAGCAGGGCGGTCAGAGCTTGCATGGAGGGCAATAACTATTGCACCCATGGTCAACAAAACAACTGAGTTTATGGAGTAAAACATGAACCTTTGCCCCAACTAGAAGGAATTCAAACACTACTGTGAAGATCAGCTGAGTGGAACCTATCAAACCACCGGTTGAGACGGGTAGACAGGACAAACCATAGCCATATAAGTAGTTGGCGAAGCCATTGATGAGGCCAAGAATTGTGTATGCAATAAATAGATAGGTATTCATGAAGACGAGCTTGGCATCTTTATCGCTTTTAACTCTGTCGCCGGTTTCTTTGATTTCTGGAAAATGAAAATATCAGAAAAAAAAGAAAAAAAGTGTGAAAAAGTGAACTTGAGAGTACCGCCAGTTGTCATTGTAGGTCGTCGGTGCCAAAGAAGGAGAAGAGAACTTTGAGATACCCTAGTCTTTCGAATGAAATGGTTTGAAACTTTTGGGGGGGTAACGGAAGGGGCTAATAGACGTCCCATTAGCCCCTGCACGTGCTTCTAGCAAAACTGTGTGAAGGGACAAGTGACGCACATTGAGCGTGTGGGGCATTTGTGGGGCGAAACTGGGTGGGACATAGATTTGAACTCTACATTTCTGCTGTGTATTGGGAATATCATCGTTCTTGATATTATCAACGAGAGATGTTTCCAATAAATGGCGGGATGTGCTGTGAAACGTTATTGGGGGCAGTCTTGTAGGGGGCTGATTTAAAGAAGTGTGCAGAATTTTTGCTCCCAAGAAATCTCGTTAAATCGAAGGCCGGGATCTCTCCAATCAAAAAAACGTCTGCATAAAATAATCACACACCGGAAATAATTCACTATGAAATTTACATCCACGTACGGTAGATATTTTCGATGCTCGGAGTCGGATCCATAGATTTTTTCTTGAGGTTTTTACTATGGAAATTTTTTTGAAGAGATCCGGACTCCTAAGTCCTAACCAACATGGGCCAAACGCCAAACCCGTTACTCGCATCACATGTACTGGGTTAGCGTGGACTACCGTATCCACCAGTTCGTTGACTCATCACTCATTCACTAACTCGCTCACGAGGATCATGGGTTGGGAGTTGGGAGTGTACGGTACACCTTTGTACATCGGGTTTGGTGTACTAACAGGCGTCATCTGCACAGAGACGCTGCAAATCACTTAATCTGACCAGGTTTTGGCGGTTTCAGCACCTCTCTCTCTCTCTCTCTCTCTCTCACTTAAACGCAACTACAGAACCGGAATGAAAGGAGAATGATCTGGAATATTTGCACTAATGTTTTCGAAGCAGAAACCGAAGTAGAGGAGAGCAACCGCAACTGAGATAAAAGAGAGAGAGAGACATGGACGGGGACGAGATAGGTATAGTTCTGTCTCGAGCTTCTGAACTTCGAGCGAAGATTAACAACTGCATCGACAAAGTCACGAGGCACGACAAAGACTACCAAGGAGAAAATGGTTTCCATTCGCTCGACGATGGTGGTGAAGCAGACGATGAAGCTGAGAGCCTTTTAAACATTCGCGACGCACTTGAATCGCTCGAGGAGCAGCTTTCATCCTTACAGGTCCGTCCTTTTTCTTCGACATCCTACGCCATTTCATTTTCTTCTTGCTTTCCCTTCTCTTTCCCCCTTCTATTTCTTTATATTTGATACGATAATTAGTCCCGGGAATTTATTTCTACCTTTAGCTTCTGTGGTTGTTCGTTGATAAATTGTTTGATGGGTATGCTTGCGTATTCTTTGATTCTTAACGAATGACTTTCTCTACATCTATTTTCTTAAATTAGGGTTTTTGATTTTGAACATGCTTTTCATCTTTGAATGTTCATTGTATCCAGAAGTCTAAATAGATTAACGTAGAGACCTGTACATGCGTTAGGCAGTCCTTAATTTCGACATGTTTTTCCTTTTTTCGCTAAAACATACTCATGACTTGACTCTTGAGATATTCAATTGGATGCTAAATTTAGTGCCTGAGAAGGATAATTTGTAAGAAAAATCTCGTAGGGGCTTTTTATTTTCTTTTTCAACTGGTATGATAAAGCAATTAAACAAATTTCTTTTTAACCTGTTTTCTTTGTACCCTCTTTATCCAGATAGTCTTTACATTTTATTTTCAAATCTGCTAGGCCTTTTTTATTCATTTCTTTTTAAATCTAGCAAGTTTTTCATCTCAAAATAAGGTTCCCATTAAAGTAATTTTTTTTTATAATTAGGTTCTGATTAAATAATTCCTTAAAATCTCATTGTAACTACTTTTTTTTTTTTTTTCTGGTAAACAAAATCTCATGATACTTAAGCTTGTCCAAGTATCATAATACTGATGAGAACAACTTGTTGTCTGATGCAATTTGGTAGCCCATAAATTCCGGTGTAGAATATGACATCTCCTATTGCTGGAATCTGGAAATGAAGCGCACAAACGTGTAGATATGCCCATGTTCTTAACCTCTTATTACTAGCTCTATGTTTCTTCAAGGTTATTCTTTGAAATTTGGAAATCTCATAATCTGATTCTGGTTTCAAGGAGGATCAGAATAACATATAGGTGCAATTTTGTTACTGTCTAAACATAGAATATATAGGAAACGTTAATGAAAAGAAAGAGAAGAAATAGGAAGGTTAAATTAAGGAAACAAAAAGATAAATAGGAAGGTTGAGAATAAATAGGATTTTCTTGAATGGGTATTGGACAGAAAATCAGAAGAGGAGAGGAAATAGGAGTAAAAAAGATGATGTCAGTATTCTTAATGCTGTAAGGTGATGATCAGTTGTTTTGGCCTTCCTAATTGATGAACGATGTCATGATTAGTCATTGCCTAGGTGATAACTCGTTAACCCCAAAAATGATAAGTTCTAAATTTAAGATACTAATGCAAACTCATATAGATAGTTAATAACTTAATATAGAACATTTAATTTACAATGTTTTTGTTTTGAAAGCATAAAAAGGAAGACTGAATAGGCTCAAATAAGGTGCCATTGCTCAGTGCAATGGTAAAATCTCTGGCTGATAAGTGTGAAAATGTTGGTTGGAGTTTGAAAGTGGCTATTTTGTGCAAAAAATACCAAAAGTTAGGTCTGTTACCAGCGCACCCATCCCAAGATTGGGCAATGGCCCTTTTGAATGGAAAGTTCATTTCAGGGTTCTCGTTGTTGATGTCTAAAGCAGCATTTCCCAAGTATCTTCAAGCGTTCTAGTGGTGGACAGTTGTCCTTCCAATGCCATTTATTGTTACAGAAGTAGGGAACGTGACAGTTCAGATAATAGGGTATTTATAGCATTGATCCAGAATTGTGATTCACTGGCTCCCAGAATGCATCCTTCAGATCTTGTTCTATTGCTGTTGCAAAAGTTCTGTCTTGTGTCTCAACTCAAGAAAGTGTTATCCAAAAGACAGAACGGGACTTACGAAAGTGTCATCCAAAATGTTAGGAGTCAACTCAATAAAGTGTTATTCCCTTTTGCTCTTTTCTGTTATTGGTTCAGGAATTTAATTGAAGATGAGATGATACTTTTGATTACTTGTATTGCTTTAGCTCCATTGTTTTGTCTTTCACTAGGAGTTCACAAGAGCTTTGTTGTTATATTTTTTTGAAGCAGGTAAAGTATTGAATTGTATTAAAGTAAAAGAGTAGCTGCCCATACACAATGAGAGCCTGTGCAATAGGAATATACAGAAAACTGGTAACCCGTTGAATGGGTTAGGTGGGTTAATGGTTCAACCATCAAGGTCAACAAGTCATTGACTGAATCAGTGTTTTTTAATAATATAGTGGGATACTACTGATCAAACTATATATATATATGTATATATATATATATAGTGGGATACTGATAAAAAAATAATATGGTGGGATAGAGGTTGACCCAAACTGGGATTGTGACCAGGTTAGTAGGTCACCAATCTAACCAGCTGGGTCAATGACTGGTTGAAAACACTGAAAAGAAGTGATTTGTTTTTTTTTTTTTTTGATAATTGAAATGTGATTTTATTAATCAAGAAATGAGAGCAATTATAGGCATCCCAAGGAGAGGCACGAGGTGCAACCTCTCTTTAAAAGAAAATTACAGAAGAAACAGTAGTGAATAGATTACAAAGCAGCCCAGTATAAATTTTCCCTATTAACCCCTTATTTGGCAAGACAATCAGCCAAAGCATTCGCTGACCTTCCCAGCCAGTGTAGGGTAATACTTATGTTTCTAGTTAGCCACTTAGCTTTCTTTAGAAGGTTCCTGTAGCACCAAACCATTGAGTCTGCATCTGCCAGTCACCCCACAACAACTTTAGAATCTCCTTCAAGTATTAGATTATCCACACCAAGCTGATGTGCAGTTTGAATACCTTGTAGGGCCGCTAACAGTTCAGCGAATAGAGGGTCCTGGGTTACCCTGACTACTTCCATTAAAGTTCATCTTTACACTTCCTTCAGGAGGAGGAACCCAATTTGCAATTACCCTATCTTTCCTGGAAGAGCAAGCTGCTACAGCTGAGCATCTCCTCCAAAGGTCATCAAAGGGAAAGGATTGGAAGGAGTCCATAGTTTTCAACCAAAGTATTGTTCTTGTCAAAATGCAGTCCTTGCCATTGAGGAGGCTTCTTTCTTTTTCTTGAAAAATTCTTGCATTCCTCTCTTCCTAAATTGTCCAGACTCTAGAGAGAAGCTGCTCTAATGCATTTCCACATGCTCCACCCTCTTTTAGTGGGCCATACAAAGAAAGAAGGTTTAAACAGTAGACAAACATTTGCAAGTAAGTTCCACTTGCACCCAAACAAGACAAAAATCCAATTCCAAATATCTGAAGCAAAAGGGTAGGATATTAGTAAGTGGAAACAATCCTCACCATTAGCTTTGCAAAGACTACACCATTTAGGAGACAAACACATGAAAGGCCTTTTTTCTTCTGCAAACAGTCCAAAGTATTGGTTTTTCCATGAAACACTTCCCAACAGGTGATTTGTTGTAATTGAAGTGTCCAGAAGAACATAGTAGCTCCAACAGGTGATAAAATGAAGGTAAGTAGATTAAGATGGTTTGGGCATGTGCAGAGAAGACCATCTATAACACTAGTAAGAAGTGATCTATTACAAGTTGAAGGATCATTATGAAAGGGGGGGGGCAGAAGAGCTGGGGAAGGCCAAAACAGACATGGGTTCAAGTAGTGAGAAATGATTTAAGGGTCTATGAATTAACAATGGGTAGTATACAGAATGGAAAGACAGAACAGGATTCATGTAGCAGATTCCATATGGTTGGGACAAGGCTCAGATGATGATGATGATTAATGAAAGCCAATCTCATTGGGTTAATTGAGCATTTGAGCTTTCAGGGCTGACCTATATGCATCCATTAACTAGTTCATCCTGCTACAAATTTTGAAGTATTGGTACTGGGGAGTTCTCGATCAAATTTTGCATCCAATGTATGTGGACAGTAGAACAGGATTTAGCATTCTGTGGGTGTGTAGGAACTTTGTCTAGGAAGTGTTGTGACCTTGTAGACCCAAATCATTTGGATTCCGGTTTAGAGGTGAAAGGCTTCAGGGTTAGATGGAGGCTAATGCATTCTATGGGGTATGTGTGGGTTGATGTGGAAGGTAACTTGCAGGTTCTCATGAAGTGGGTGATGGTTCTAATGACTCTTGGAATCAGCATCATTTATTGAGGGAGTCAGCTATACTAGTCATTGGGGGACTTATCACCCTAGGTAGCATTTACAGTTATAAATATTTTTTTTAGAAAGGAAAGTAACTTTATTAGAAAATAGATCAAGAGATTACAACAGCAGCCCCTAAAGAGGAGCTGAATAAACAAGATCCATAGCTCTAGACCACACTACAATTCTAACAGACTTCTGGTCCTCAGCTGGGACTGAGAACCGAGGTCTGGAGACCTTTTGTAGCTGCAATCCAAGAGACCAGTTTACCAAAAGTATAAGAAATTAGACAGTCTGGATCCTTGATACTATTCTGGAAAATCCTTCTATTCCTTTCTGCCCAGATAGTGCTAACCACTGCTGCAGGAATAGCCAACCAAACACTTTTTGCCAGCTTGGACAAACCTTGGAGCTCCCAACTCCATAACAGGTCCAACACAGAATTCAACATGACCCAAGATAAGCCCGAGGAAGGTAAAAAATGCCCCAAAATAGCAGAGGAGACAGAGCAATGGATGAAAAGGCGGTTGCTATCCTCTTCTAGTTGGCCACACATCACACACAGCAGGTCTTGAATCTGTAATCCTCTTCTTATCGGGCTGCTTTTCGTTAGGCACCTATCCAGTACTGCTTCCCAGACCAAAGCATTTACTTTGGATGGGGATATTGGATTCCAAATTTTAGCAGCAGGAACTTCAACTTGATTTCTTTCTGTTAAAAACCTTGCAAAGGCCTTAACAGTAAAAAACCCATCTGCACTGCTATTCCAGATCCAAGTGTCATCTGCCAACAGATCCAGACTGCCTAGACAGCAGCTCCAACAGCTCTACCACTTGATCAATTTCCCAATCTTGAAATGGTCTTCCAAAGGAAGGGCTCCAGGAGACGATATTATCCCTCACTTCATAGCAATCAGCCATTGCCCCATTCTGATTCTCTGCAATTTGGTACAGATGGGGGAATAACTCTCCTAAGGGCCTACTGCTGCACCAGTTGTCCTTCCAGAAACTCAGTCTAAGACCATTACCCAAACTTTGGGGATAAACCTCTGCTAAGAAGTGGAAGAGATTCCATGATTTTTCTTCCAAAGAGAACATCCCAAAGAAGGCAAATGGGATATGGTTACCCAATCACCTCTGTCTATGTCATACTTAGCATCAATTAACTTCCTCCACCAGCTGTCTTTTTCTTTTTCAAACCTTCAGATCCACTTTCCCAGAAGAGTCACATTAAATAACTTCAATTTCCTGACTCCCAAGCCACCTTTCTCCTTGGGGGCACAAACTTGGTCCCAATTGACTAGATGGATTTTCCTCCTCCCACGGTCCCACCCTCTCTAAAAGAAGTCTCTCTGTAACTTTTCAATTCTTTGAGCCACCTTAGCTGGAATTGGAAACAAGGAGAGGAAGTAAGAGGGAAGGTTGGATAGGGAGCTCTTTAGGAGAGTGATTCTACCTCCCAGGGAGATATTTGGCTTTCCAAGAAGTAAGTTTCCTTTCCAAATGCTGCACTATAGGGTCCCACACCAAGGAGGATGGAAGACCTAAATAAATATCTGGCAGAAAACCAATCTGAAAAGCTAGCACCTCTGCAAGTTCTTCTAAATTCACAGTTATAAATATGTCCATGATACAAATTCCGAAGTTGGAAAAATTCATTTATGGTTTCATATTGAGAATAAAAGATTTGGTAAGAAATTCCGTGAAACAAATGTTATATGGAAAAGATTGATGAAAAAGAATGTTATATTAAAAAAATTGAAAAAATGCATCTTTACTAGATATGGTTTTGTTTAAAAATTTCCAATTGAAAAATTTAGCATATTTTATATGTAAGCACATGTATAACATTTAAAAATATGTGTATTTATAAGTTCATGGGTATTTATAGATTATAAAAGTATAAAACATATACGTAGAAATAAGATGTCCCATAGCTTTTTAAATCCTTATTGTTCATGTATTATATGTTTTCATGAATAATTTACATATTTTTCCATTTTGAAAGTATGCTGCTTGCTGTGTTTTCTGAAAAGCATTAGTATGTGTATGATATGTGAATTCTTCTATCCTGGGAAAGATTTGTGCAAATCCAAAGCCAAAAGTGTCTTTCCATTGGCAAATGCAAGATGGGTCTCTAGATCAGCCAATTCGCTTGCAGATTCATTAGCTAAATCAGCTAAATGCAAGATGACAGGGATAATTTGTAGGGATAAGTAGACTGCACTCCACCTCAGAGTTAAAATCAGAGAACACAAATAATGTTTGGGTGCAGTAAATTGGCCATTGGCCTTGAACTGTATTTATAATAGAAGAGTTCTACAAAGAGGAAACTCTATCTTAGATAGAGGCCTAGATAACAACCAACAAAGATAACCAACAGATCTCATCTCATTAGGATAATTGTTATCCTAAGGATGGAGTCCTAAGGATATACACAACCGGGTATACTAGATATACTCTAATATGCCCCCTTAAGCTCCATGCTCATCATGAACGTGGAGTTTGTCTCTCAATAAGCAGAAGTGATCACCGGCGAGAGGCTTGGTGAGAATGTCAACAACTTGGTCTTTGGAAGAGATAAAACGGACAGTAAGCCGTTGTGCAAGAACTAGATCTCGGAGAAAATGGAAGTCAACCTCAACATGCCGAGTCCGAGCACGGAACACAGGGTTGGCAGCAAGATAGGTGGCACCAATGTTGTGACACCAAATAGTAGGTATCTCAGAGAGTGTAACTCCAAGATCTCGAAGGAGAGATGAAATCCAAAGCACCTCAGTAGCGGATGTGGCACAAGCACGAAATTTAGACTCAGTGCTGGAACGTGCAACCGTTGCTTGTTTGTGGGAGCTCCAAGCAATTAAATTAGGGCCTAAATAGATAGCAAAGCCTTTGGTAGATCTACAATCATCTGGGCATCCAACCTAGTCAGCACTGGAAAAAGCATGAAGAGTAAGAAAGGTAGTGGATGTACGTGAGAGGTTCAGACCATGCATAATGGTATGTTTAAGGTAACGCAATGCGTTTCATAGCTGCCCAGTGATCATTAGTAGGAGCTTGCAGGAACTGAGAAACTTTGCTTACTGCAAACGAGATGTCCGGACGGGTGATCGCTACATATTGAAGAGCGCCAACAATACTCCGATACTCAGTAGGATTAGCAAGAGGAGAACCATCGTGTTGAGAGAGCTTGGAATGAACCGCCATAGGAGAGGAAATAGGTTTTGCAGCATCCATGTGAGACCGATGTAGCAAATCAGTGATGTACTGGCGTTGACTGAGAAGAACCCCATTAGGATGCCAAATAAACTGAATACCAAGGAAAAAGGCAACAGGACCCAGATCCTTAAGAGAGAAATGGCGAGAGAGCTCTTGAATGCAGCTATGATAGCACTTTGGGAGTTCCCAATAAGTAAGACATCATCCACATAAATAAGCAGATAAAGAGTAACGTTCTTGCAATAGAATGCAAAGAGAGAAGTATCAGCTGTAGAGGCTTGAAAACCCATTTGTGCTAATTGGTGAGTGAGACGAGCATACCAGGCCCGTGGTGCCTGTCGAAGTCCATAGAGCTTTGTGCAATTTGCACACATGGGTCAGCTTGGAGGGATCTTCAAACCCCTTGGGCTGTTTGATATAGATATCCTCACGAAGTACCCCATTCAAGAAAGCATTATCAAAATCAATCTGATGTATACACCACTGATTCATCACAGCAAGAGAGAGAATGGTACAGATCGTTACGGGTTTTTCAACCGGGCTAAAAGTAGCTGTAAAGTTAACCCCGGGGATTTGAGTAAAACCCTATGCTACCAATTGTGCCTTGTATTTGTCAGTAGTACCATCTGACTTTTGTTTTACCTTATAGACCCATTTGCTCTTTACCACATTCATATCAAACGAGTAGGGAACAAGACTCCAAGTATTAGAAACAAGTGCATTAAATTCCTTATTCATGGCATCACGCCAACGAGTAGATTTGATTGCTTGTGAGTAACCGAAGGGTTCTGTAGTATCATCTCGAGACTGAACTAATAGTGATTGTGGTAAGGGATACCTGGTCGTGAGATGAGAACAGGGAGGAAGAGATCCATCCATGGAACGAGTGACCATAGGATGCTAGCGAGACTGTTGAGAAGCAATTGGGACTGTTACAACAAGAATGTCCTACATAGGACGGTTCCCACGAGGTCTGACTTCAGGAGAAGACATATCTGTGGAGGAAGCTGCCGAATGGTGAGGGCTGTCAGTCGGCGGTAGAAGATCTGAATTATCCTGTAACAGCGAGTCGGAAGATGGGGAATCTGTAGTGGAAGCCGGAGGTGCAGTTGGAGGTGCAAGCGGCAGTTGTAGATAAACCCCAGTTGGCTGAACCGATTCAGTGGGAGCAGTCGCAGAGTATCCCGGGAAATGATGCTCATCAAAGATAACATGTCTGAAGATGTATTCTTTCCCAGTTTTAGGGTGCAGACAACGATACCCCTTGTGTTTGTCGTTATAGCTAAGAAAGATGCATTTCTGGGAATGAAAATTGAACTTGTGCCATTTGTATGGATGAAGTAGTGGATAGCAAGCACACCCGAAAAATTTGAGGAACCTGCAATTTGGAGGGGAGCCGAACAGAACTTCATATGGAGACTTGTGCTGGAAAGTAGCAGTAGGAAGCTGATTAATTAAGTAAACTGTTGTAAGGGTGGCATCTGCTCAAAAGGAGAAGGGGAGCGACGAGGAAGCCAGTAGAGACAGGGTTGCTTCGATGACATGACGATGTTTCTGTTCAGTACAACCATTTTGTTCATGTGTGTGAGGACAGGCGAGTCGATGAGCAATGCCAACAGAGTCCAAGTAAGAAGAAAGCTTTCGATATTCTCTGCCCCAATCAGATTGTAGAGCCTTGATTTTGGTATTGAATAAATTTTCAACATGACACTTAAAGGATAAAAATACATCAAAAACATCTGATTTCCGTTGCAAGGGAAATAACCAAGAAAATCTACTATAAGCATTAATGAAAATTACATAATATCGAAACCCTGCATTAGATAAAATTGGGGCTGGTCCCCATACATCTGAAAATATCAAATCTAGTGGACGAGAAACAACTGAAGAAGACAAGGGAAGAGGTAACCTATGACTCTTACTGACTTGACACGACTCACAAAGTAAATTAGAGCTGAAACAAAATTGACCTTCATAAGGTAGACTGAACTGAGTGACAACTTGCTTCACAATTCGCATGGCTGGATGCCCAAGACGTTTGTGCCAATCATCAACAGAGGCACTTTCGCCAATCAATGCAGAAGATTGATTTGTATTGATCACCTCACTCGAAAACTAATACAACCCATCTCTACTGGTTCCTTGTAGCAAGATGTTCCCCGTATAATCCTTCACAAGAAAATAATCACCATGAAATTCAAAAAATAATTTGTTATCCCGAGCAAATTTCTGAACAAATAACAGATTTTTGGAGAGCTCCTATACATGAAAAATATTATTTAAAGAAAACTGGCGAGTAGTAGTTTGCAGAACTGAAGAACCCTTTAATCTCCCACCAAAAACCTTTTAAATCTCATCCATTTATCTCCCGTGTGTCCTATCTTAACTCTCCATTACCATGCCGAAAAGATGCAATTGAAAGCACCATAATATTCAACATCGATTCTTCCAAAACTATCTTGACATCCCACCGATATTCTTTATTTCCAAACCTGAACTTGACTTGATCTGACCCACCATATTCAGATCGAATTTGCAGATTGTCGGCATCAGGCATCATGTGATGTGTTGCACCACTGTTCGGGTATCAGGTTGGATCGAATGCAGATTGAAAGGGAGCAGTATTGTTGTTGTAGGCTGCTGGTTCTGCCTCCTCATTCTTGTAGTTGAGATCATATCGTCAGCGACATTTAATCACTTCATGTCCTGGCTTATTGCACATAGGCCTGTAAACGGATCAAATTCGAATCGAATTAGGCTAGATTCAAATTCGAAACCAATTATGAAAAACAACATTCGATATCCAACGAATATCGATTGTTTAAATTCGGAATCGAATTTGATTATTAAGTCAAATATTCGATTCGATTCGAATTCGACCGGTATGAGGCCTAGAATCTTAAATGATCGAGTTTGCAAAGAAAACAAGCGGTTATCTTGAGAAAAGCGGCAAGAGATTGATGGTGGTAGTCGCGGGTTCCCGGCGGTGGGCCAAGTCTGTGACAACGGCAATCGTGGGTTCCCGGCGGTGCGAATGCAATGGTAGTGAGTAGTGTTGGCTGGTGATGTTGGACTATTGCAACACTATAGCTAGTGATGTTAGTTGGTTGAGGGCCTTGAGGTGTTGAGCTTGAGCTTGAGCAGCGGCGAAGGAGATGGTAGTGGTCGGTGACTGGTGCTCGACTGCTATCACTAATGCTGTCGTAGGTGCTCACAACTTCCAAGGATTGGGAATAAAAAAGACAGAGGGAGAGGAAGAGAAGAGGAGTGTGAATAGAAAAGATGGAGGGAGAGAGAGGAAGAGAAGAGGAGGAAGAAGAAATTAAAAACGGGAGAGAAACTGGTTTGGATCTTTGGTTTCTAGAAAAAAATAAAATAAAATAAAATAGAAGTGGAAGAGAAAAGGACGACTGGATGAGAGAGAGAGAGAGGAGGGAGGGGTTATCGAGAATGACAATAGGTAGGTGATATAATTGCAGAAACAAAATAAAATGAAAGTGGGAGAGGAAAGGACGACCGAACAAAAGAGAGAGAGAGAGAGGAAGGGTTATCGAGAATGACATGCACAGGTGATATAATTGCCGCTGTCAGCTTTTTTTATGATGGACTCGACATGACCACTCTTTAGCTTTAACCTTTATATTTTATTATATTTATTAATATATATTAAATGTATATAATTAATCGAATTCGAATTTTTATCGAATCAGATCAATATGAATTCGAATTCGAATTCGATAAATTAATCGGTAAAATGTATAAATTCGAATTCGACCGTTTAATTTATCGAACCATTCAAATTCGATTCAATTAGGTCTGATATCGAATTTGGAATCGAATAATCGGATACCGTTTACACCCCTAATTGCACAACAGACAGATAATTGTATTTCCACATCCTCTACCGCCATTATTCATGCGGTTTTCTGAAGAACCATGCCCCCTGCCTCTTCCGCGGGTGTTCTCGGAAGGGAAATACTGATTATTATTTTGATTTGATTTTTAAAATTAGCCATATTGGCCGTAGGGGGTGAATCAACTGTGGTAGCATTCTGTTCTAACCAGCCCTCATGGCCAAGAAGAATGCCTAAAACATCATCAATATCGAGGTCCTCTATATCGGACCTATTAGTAATGGCAGTAACAATAGATTCATATTCGGATCCTAATCCAGCCAGTATATAAAGAATCAAATCACTCATCTTTACTGGTTCTGTGACAGCTGCAAGGCTATCGGCTATGGATTTAGCTTTTCAGACATATTCAGAAATAGACATACCTCCTTTTTTGAGACTTTGAAGTTATCTTCTGTATTGCATCAGCCTGGACCGTGAGTAATTTGCAAAGGATTTAGCCAGTGTTCCAAACGTCACGGAAGATCGATGTCTTACAACTTGAGTAAACACGTTCTCCGTGAGCGACGCAATGATCCAGGATAAGACCAGTTGATCTTTCTCAAACCACTCTATATGTGCTGGATTGAGAATCATCCGACTTCCATCTGTCAGATCTGGTATATACTGAGGAGGTGCAACGATAGAACCATCTACATACCCCATCAGTCTGTTGGTGTAGAGAACTGGCAGCAACTGCATCTTCCAGAGCAGGTAGTTGTCGTTGGTGAGCTTGGTAGGAAGATAATGAATCCCACTATGGGGAACTGAATTCGAACCTGATGTGTTGCTGGAGGCTGATGCGCCTGTTGATTGTTGTGACGCAGAACTGTAGTTGCTGGAGGCCATGGGATCGACAGAGCTCTGATACTAAGTTAAAATCAGAGAACACAAATAATGTTTGGGCGCAGTAAATTGGCCATTGGCCTTGAACTGTATTTATAATAGAAGAGTTCTACAAAGAGGAAACTCTATCTTAGATAGAGTCCTAGATAACAACCAACAAAGATAACCAACAGATCTCATCTCATTATGCTAAGGATAATTGTTATCGTAAGGATGGAGTCCCAAGGATATACACAACTGGGTATACTCGATATACTCTAATACTCAGAAATCTGAAATACAGCCCCCTCCTAGTCTACTAGTACCCCCCCCCCCCCCCATAAACCGCATCCTGCCTGTGGATTTGGCATCGATCCACGGTCAGGATTCATCCCACCTGTACGGTGGAGCTAAGATTTCTAGGGGTGGACTGAACAGTAAAAACCCCTAATTTGTATTAGTAGCTGCTAGCCCCGGTGTTTTAGTTTCTGCTTTCTATATTATATATTTATATCTTTGATCAGTAAAAAAATTTCATTAATAATTCAAAAATTTAGTACAGTTATTAAAGCAAACAACCATCCCAAAGTACATTAGATTACAACTTTGCCCAAAACAAAAGAAGCCTGTCAATTCCTTGTTTTGCTAACACATCTGCCATCCCATTGTCCATCCTTCTTACCCAGCTGAAAATAGAATTAAACCTCTTTGCTAGGATATTAATTTCCCTGAAAGCATGTTTGTATTTCCAAGGAGCTGAATTGATTTTCTTGGTCCATGTGATGGCTAATTGCAAATCTCCTTCAACTTCCAATTCTCCAACTCCAAGTTGTATTGCAAGTCTCATTCCTTGTAATTGAGCCAATACTTCAGCCTGAACTGAGTCTCCAAAGCCAATTGATCCTGAAAATAAGGCCACTGCCTCTCCTTGGTTGTTTCTAAATACTCTTCTTTCTGCGTTTCCCAACGAGCTGCCATCAAAGTTCAATTTCATTTTGTTAAAAGATGGAGGTTTCCATTCCATCCTTACATTTCTGCATATCCAACTGTTTGCGCCACTTCAGTCCAAGACTTTATTATATCATTGGATGAGAATTCTTGGAAGATGTCCAAATCTTTACCCCATGTGCCATCCTAACTGTTGTAGCTTCAACCTGTTCCTCCTTTGATTTACTCTTTTCACTATAGATCCTTTGATTTCTTTCTTCCCAAATAGTCTACACTACCACTGCTCTTACTGCCCTCCACAAAATTCTTCCTCCCTTTTTCTGTTGTTTCAAGAAACTGGAATTGAACAAGCCTACCACATCCTGTGGAGGAACCCAACTTTCTATATTATATTTTGATGCATTGTGTGTGGTTCGAGTCTGTTGTGTCCCTCTTCTTAGTAGCTCTTGGAAGTCAGTGTTTTTCCCTATGCTCTTTTTACTCCACTATGTTTAATCGGGCTACTTTGCTTTGCTTTTCTTTTTTTTTTCTTTTTTTTCTAGCTAATCCAGACATTGGATTTATATGGACCTAGTGGTAAAGTTGCTTTTATTGGAGGCTTGTTAGGGTCAGCTATACAGGCTTAATCTTTTTGTTCTTGGTGCTTGTTACATTACCTAATTTCTTAAGACTGTTTGGTTCCAATGCAAATAAATTTGCACTGGTGCAAAATCATGGCAGTGCTAATGATTTGAGTGTAAATTCTGACTTATTTCTGTTTCAAATTTTAGCTTATTTTGTTTGTTTGCAGTACAAATGAAGTAAATTAAGACATGAAACAGAATAAAGTAAAATCCAAAACAAAATTAAACAAGAATTTGCATTTTTTACATTTGCACTCCCATGCATTTGTACTAGTGCAAATAAATTTGCACTGCAACCAAATACAGCCTAAATGAATAATTTTTTTTTTTTTTTTTTCACTCAACCAGAATCCTCCATACCCACATGCTTGCATGAATTGAAAGTTGATTTCAGTTATTATGTTCTTCGGAGTGCAATCTTCTGTATGCAAAAATAAGCTATCTTTTTCTTCTTGCTTAGGGTCTCCTGAATCATGAGCTGTCAAGGTTCCCATTTTCTTCACTTATGATTTGAGACAAAAATTAAAACCAATGGAATCTACCATTGTAAAGATAAACAAAAAAAGAAATCTACTATTTCTCCATTGTCACTTTAGGACTTCATACAGTTACGTCTTTGATGATTAGGCTCTGCAACAACAACAACGATATGAGAGGGAAGCAACCTTGGCTGAAATTGACCACAGCCGCAAGATTTTACTCAATAAACTTGAGGAGTACAAAGGGGAAGACTTGGTAGTGATCCACGAGGCTTCTGCCTTCGCTAGTGAGACGGTTGAGCAGAATGATGATCTCCTCCTCCCACCATATCCAAGCCGACCTCCACGTTCTTTGGTCTTAGGTAATGGCTATTCCTCAAACTTCTCTTCTGCATCTAAATTTTCAAGTAGCATCATTAATGATTTTCCAGTAACTGAGGCCAAGAAGAGTACAAGTGAGTTGGACAAAACTCAAAGTCAAGCACCTGGTAAAAGCTCTTCTGGTGGATTGAGACTTCTAAGTTTGGGGGCCAAAGCAGCCCTTACCCTAGTCAGTGTGATATCCGTTCTAAGCTTGGCTGGTTTCAAGCCAAGGCTTACGAAAACGAGCACCCAGTTCAAGGCTCTTGATATGTTTCAAAAGCCTACAGCCGAGGAGAAGAGAACCATGATTGAATGTCCACCTGGGAAAGTCTTGGTGATGGAAGACGGGGAGCCTCGATGCCTCGTGAAAGAGAGGGTTGAGATTCCATTTGAGCCAGTTGTTAATACACCTGATGTAAGTTATGGTTATGGCTGAAAAACATATAGTTGATCTATTTCCTGTTGTATGGTTTTAGTCATCGGGTTTAATCTTTTTTTTTTTGTGGTTGAAATTTCCTCTTAAAGAGAAAGATGATGCTCATTGCTTCATCCATTAATTTTCTGTAAGGTAGGCCCGGACTTTAGGTGGTAAGATAGGGGGATGTATGCCTTTCTACTCCTCTATGAGTATCGGTAATAACATTGCTTGATTAGGTCTCCAATTAAATGCTCAGAATATAGCCTTTAATTGGCTGTTAAGTTACTTCAAATATGAGTCCGGATCATATATATTGGTTATCATCTCGTCTTCACTCCCTATACTCTATAAATTAGCCGAGGAAAAGATATCAATATATCATCTCTTTGTTGGTGGCACTTTATTACTTACCCGCTAACCGTGTCTGTGGGCTGTTATGAGGGGTGAAGTCAATTGCCCGTGGGCTGTGGCTTTTTGATAGTCGCCTATAGACTAAGGTTAGGGTTGCAAGTAAATATTGTCATGTATTGGCTTGTATCGGCCGATACATATCGTATTGGAGCCTTCCCGATATACCCCTACAGGGGGTGTTTTGGGTTGGCGAGTGGTTCAGGGGGTAGACCATTCTTAGACCGTCTCTTTTGAACCAGATTTGAATAAAAAGAAAAAATACAAAAAACAGTATCAATACTGGTGCATTGCCCTGTATTGATATTTTGAACCTTGATTGTAAGAGAACGGGATCTGCTCTTCACACGGGTGTTTCACAGGCACATCTCTCGTGAATAATAACTTAAAAGTATGAGAGATGTTCCCTATGCTAGGATGTGCATGTGAGGTTGGTGTGAGGCGCCTGAGGAGCAGATCCGGTCTCGGTTGCAAGTGCCAACCAATTGGTTGGTAAAGCAGAGACTTGGGATGGAATCCCACTTGCACCTGGGTTGGTAAGTGGTCACTTGCCCTGATATTTTTATTGGGGGCCCCATACCACTTCACATGTCTCTCGTCTCCCACTCTGGCCTAAGAAGCATAGTGAAGGTTTAACACCTTAAAACTAGATCTGAGATTGGAGCCCTGATAAATAGTTAGAATCTCCTTGGAGCTTTCTCTATGGTAAGCGGTAACTTACTGTAGAAGGATAGGGCTCTATATATGATGTAGAGGTGGTAACATGACACGATCGGTTTGCCCATAAGAATCACTTGTCTTCTAAGTATTTTTGACACATGAAGGATGATGCAGTTGATCGAAGCCATCCAATTGGGCAATGGGTAGGGATTAATCACCTGTTTACATATGGTAATTATTTAATTTTAAAGTTCTAATATTTTTATATAAAATAAATCTAAAACATGGTTTTTTCAACATGTTCCAAATAATTATAACATTAGAGACTCAAGTAATAAAAGTTGATTATGTTTATAGTAGGAAAGTTGATCAAAGAGACCTTACAAAGAAATTATATCATCTGAAAGAGAGGACCAAAATCAAGAACGGGTGATTGTAGAGAAAATAATAATAATAAAAAATGATCATAAGTCTAAAGGTGAATGAAAACAATGTTTGAAAATCAATCAGAAATGGAGCGGAGATTATTGAGCATGTTTTTTCATAAAAGTTTTTCTTTTTATAGAAGAGTTAATTATAGGGTAAATTACAAAGACCTCCTTTGTACTATGGAGTTAGTGACAAAGTCCCCTTGTACTTTTTTTTTTTCTTTGTGACAAAAGCCCCCCTGAACTTTAGCCATTAGACAAAGACCCCTTTCCGTTTAACATTCTATCAGTTAACTTCGAAAAAATTTTTATCCGACTGTCTAAAGATTTTTAAGTGTTCAAACTAACCTTTTTATACTGGTCATTGTCTTCTCGATTGAAACCGTTCTCACACCGTCCCAAACCTGACCATCACCAGCCAATGGTGGCAAGGGCAAGACATTTCCCGCCATTTTGATTGATGCTTGGGAGTTGGGAGAAGATTAGACAGTATGAGAGTGCTCTTTAGTTGGGACAAGCACTCTCATCGGATGGACCTTTACCATCCGATGTGTTAGTTCCGAGAACTCTGCTAAGTCCAATGGATCCGGCATTCAACGATAACCAGCCCATGACTCCCAGAGAAACAGAGTGCTTTCTTCGGTTAAGGTCCGAGCTCGATTTCTCAGGTGCTGTCAGTGTGGAGCAAGAGTCAAAAGCAAACCAACCAAGACCAATTATGGTGTGCAGTTCAGTCAGCATTTCCGGTTCTCCGATTGCCAGCATGACAAAAGACATGCCCAGGGAACATAACAGTCTTCAGCGGTCCCATTCCGGCAAAGACCTGTGCGACCCATCTGGTGTTTTCTGGGAGTGAACCGAGAGGCCCTGATATGGATGCATTGGTGGTGGGCCATGACTGGGTGTGGGTGTCCTGATGAATGGGTGGGAAGAGGAAGCCTGCGTATGTGTTGTTTCTTCCCAAAGTGATACAGAGGTTTGGCTCTCAACACATCATTCACTGAGCTTCACTTTATGGGAACCGTTCCCTTTGGGACATATCCCCCACCTAGATGCCATGTTTTCCATGCATGTCCTGTTCCTTAGCTGCCATTTTCTTGTTTCTCATCCCTTCTACCTTGCTCACTCTCATTCTTGGCATTTCTGGTGGTGCTCTCTGTTACAGACATACGAGCAAACTCATGAGATAGATAGATAGATAGATAGTGCTAGCTTTAATTCTGCATATGAACCTGGATCTTGTGATTCTTCAGAAGACGATGGTCTAAAAGCTGGCTGTTTATGTCTATGAACATAGTGAGCAATGATATCTTCATCTGGGCTCTGAACAAATGAATGAGAAAATGTTGGAACTTCAAAATAAGGTCTACGCAGGAGTCAATAAATCAGAATGAAGGATACCAAAGAACATGAGAGCAATCGAACGGTGATGATGAGAAAACTAACCTCTATGGTTTTATTGGCGGGTTTGTTGATCTTGCCAAAGTGTCTCTGAATTCTCGTTAGTCTCAAGCTCGATACATGTCTAAAATTTGTGTAGTTCAAAGCCAAAACGTTGACTGTAGATCTTTGAAAGAAAACAAGGAGGAAGAGAGCCAAAATAAGAAACTGAGAATCAGAGTCCGCTCTTCCTTCTGGTTTCGTTAATGGCGGACTCGCCTCTTCATTCTGGTTTCGTTATCCGTTTCATTCAGTGCCACTAGCAAGAAACTGAGAATCATAGCCCTAGCTCTTCCTTCTGGTTTTGTGTAGTTAATGGTGGGCTCGCCTCTTCCTTCTGGTTTCGTTATCCATTTCATTCAGTGCCACCAAGAAACTGAGAAGCCTAGGTCGCCATTACTGGTAAAACAAATAGCACAAACAAATCAGAGCCTTGGCTCCTAAATTCTTTCTGAAATCTCTATTTGGTACTTTCTTCAAGATATTCATTTCCGAGGTTAAATAGGTTTTAAGGGAAAAAGGGCAAGAAAAAGAAAATAGAAAAGGTTTAGTGGGGTATTTTGATAATTTAATATTTTCCGTCATCCGACTTAACAGTTCAGGGGGTTTTGTCTAATGGTTAAAGTTCAGGGGGTTTTTGTTGCAAAAAAAAAAATACAGGGGGGGACTTTATCACTGACCCCATAGTACAAGGGGGTCTTTTTAATTTACCCTTAATTATATTCATGAAAACATACGGGCAAATAGGCAACTTGTAACGTGGAGAATAATTCCTTTGCCATTCAACCTCCTTCACTAGGAAACTCGAATCCAAGGCTGTGGTGGTGCCTATCAGCAGCGTTAGGGAGATATTATTCTTCGAAATTTGGAGCCCTAGTGCAAGTAGTGTTTACTTGAGAGATAGCAGCTGTCCAAGAGCTGGTGGGTAATGTATGACTTAACTTACAAGCGTGAAGCTTGTATATATTTATATTTATATTCATAGCAGGTAGCAGATCCGAGACCTTGAATTGTTAATTCCTTGCTCCATCAATCTGCCTAACAGCCTACTTGTCCATCTACTGTCGCAACCTAGTTTTCTGTTGTGTAAATTTTACCAAATGAAAGGACCTGAAAACTAGGGTTATCAATGGGCTCCGAAAATCTAATATTCGATCCCATATATTGGATGAATGCTGATTTCATCCCTTTATTAACTGATAAAAAAATCAACTAGATGTTATGTATAATATTTATATATGTTAAAAGTTAACTATTTTTCATTTTTTATTCTTTATTTTATTGGCAATAAAATGGAGTAGGATCGATCAAATTCAAACCTGCCATTTGCGATATTTTCAGGTCGGATCTGGATATGAAATTTTAATAAATGGATCATGTTTGGATGCAATTGAATCCGGCCCCATTACAGTCCAGTCTGAGTCAAAATCGGATTTGGTCCTCACAAGATCATGTTCACACCATTCGCATAATCCCTTGCAATCCTGCATTGTAAATACTCCTCATGAAAAAAAAAATATATAATTACAAAGATATTTCCAATGCACGACTGTAAAAGGCTGTGGGAAGGAACGGTTTGAGCACTGAAGCAGATCTCATCTGGATCAGTTGATTAACACATTGAGTAAACACTCACAAAATTTTGAGACCTGTTCCTTAAAATACCCTCAGCCTCGGGCCTCCCCCTTGAAAAATATTAGAAATAACTTTGCTGAAGAAACTTACAATGTTGTGCCCACTAGATCTTGGGTCGTTACAACCTTGCTGAAGAAACTGGCCAAGTCATTGGTTAATCTTCCAGGCGTGTCTGGTATCATACTATTATTACATTGCATATACTTGTTTTTCTGCCACATCATGTCACCTAGGTGATTAGACTTCACCATACCAAAATCTTGTTTGGCTTGACTGATAAGTATAAATAAATTGTATTGACTTTTGTCTTAATAAATTTTAGAGGAAATATCATTTATATGTTAGGGACTGTTGTGTGAGTGTTTTCTCCTACGTGAAACTTAAGTGGCACTCCTGTAATAAATGACAATAAACAAATGTTATCTCACCCTTTATATCCATTTTATACAATAGCACAATACCAAATACAACCCTAATATGATTTACCATTTATGGTCATTTAATTGCAGCTGAGATATAAAAGCGCTTTTCTATATTTAAGGTGATTGTTTGGTATCCATGTTGATTTCTCATGAAATGGCGTCACATTAGGGCCATGTTAGTGATTTGCCTTTTAAGGCCTTGTTCGTTTATAACCTTTTAGGTTATTTGGGTAATTGCACTTTTATTTAGGTAAATTCATTTATCTATTTAAAAAAGTTGGTGACTGTTTAGAAAAATCTAAAATTTGGGACTGCTCATTTAATTATCAATGTTTGGATGGTTGATAAAAAGAATTAGACGGTATTCTTAGAATATTTTTGATTTTCAAATGTCACTTAACGGTAGGTACTGGATTGTCAAGTTTTGAAAGTTCAGGTACTGGATTATCACATTTTAAAAGTTTAGATACTGAATTATCGCATTTTAAAATTCAGAGACGAAATTACCACTCAAGCCAAAATACTGGGCACTGATCAGAATTTTCCCTAAAAATAAAAAAGAATCAAGAAAACGGCACCATTAAAGGAAACACGATTATTGACGTTTTCTCTTTTGGGACCAATGCGCTGAATATTCTGATGACTTGACATCCAACGTGAATAGTAACTCACTGACGTGGCTCCAACTTGGCGGCAATGGTTCCAAATATACACATTTTTCCGTTTTATGAAAAAAAAAAAAAATGGAACGGCACAGCAATGCAATGACGCAATGGAGAAAAAAATGCGAACAATTAAGAATGGTGCCATTCCATTCCATGTGTCATGTGTGGAGTAGGCGAGAAAGGGATTGCTCTGTTCGTACGGGTACTAATAATCATCATACAAACGGAGATTCCTTGAGTTGAGAGAGTTCCATACAGAGAGACCATCCGACCTGCATCGTGGGCAAGTTGCCTCCCTCAGTTGTGTCGGTTCATTTGATCTCTATTACCCTTACCCTTAGTCCCTTACCCACATCCATTAAAATTGAATTAACCCAAATCAACTAAACTGTTTTATTTATGACTAAATAATAGACTATCTTGTCTTAACAACGATAACTCGCTCGTCCAAAAAGGAAAAAGAAAAGGAGGATTACTCTAATATCCCAGCATTTTCTACTTTCTAGTTTCTACTACTCATACTCAGATTAAGTAAAAGATTTGATTATAGAGAGAGAGAGAGAGAATGGTCCCCCTCGTAAGTAAGTCGTACCACCTACCACCACGTGAAGCTGAAACTTGATAGAAGGAGCCAACAACATATGAACACACATACTCTCTCTCTCTCTCTCTCTATCCTGACTATCAGACTATCTCTGGCTCTAGTAGGGGCTCTGTCCGATGAAATTTCCAGGTGGGTCATATAAACATATAGTAATGGTAGTAGGAGTCGGTTTCACACAGGTAGCTTGTGCACATCCCAAGTCCGAAGAGGTGTTCCAAACCACCTGTGTGTAGGAAAGGCATTGATGATTCGGGATGCATGAGTTGGTTGCATGATCGTAGTACTTCTTCTCTTCCACCCAGGATCCGACGGCAGCAGCCGGAGTCGCAAGCGATACCGGTCCGCTCATCCACATCTGGTTGGAGCCGTACTTGGACTTGCTGAGATCTGCAAATTTGCACCCCATCTTGTCCCTTTGGTACCTCACCATCAGGCTGGCGTCTGTGGCTAGCTTCATGCTCCACTTTAGGGGTCCGACACCCACTGCAGCTCTGGCTTGGTTGTGACCTGCTAAGAACTCTTCGCTCGCATTCTGTTTCTGTGCGGAGGCAGTGCTGCTGATGGCTATTCCTACAAAACCCACCAAGATCAAGATGAGATGATGGGGGAGTAGGTGTTGTGGCCGCCGGTTGCGGTTGCGGATAGCCATTTCCTCACAACGAATTAATCGGAATCCTTTCTTTCAGGATTTCAGGATTGATGAATTTGATGGATGGCCTCAACTTATCGGAATAAGGTCACTTTTATAGACGGACGGACAATTGACACTTGCTGAGACTTGTTAAAGAGATCAACTTTAATTACAGATCTACCCTTGCTATAGAGTTTGCAAACCTTGTTTGAAGAGAAGGGTGCTGTGGTCATTTGACACTGTGGGGAGTGATATGATGATGATGCTTGTACTTGACTCGACCACTGGTACTTACTTGGTAGTGAGCTGGGGGACTGAGGTGTATATAATAAGTAAGTAGCGACTAGCGACCTGTGTGTGGTTACTTTACTCTTGGTTAAAGATTAAAATAGGAATTGGGTTTGGTTTGGTTTGGTTTACTCTTCTTATTAACCTCACCGCATTTGGATTTTGGATTTGTCCCGGTGGAATCTTGGGGGCCGATTCACCGGAAAAAGGCATCAATCTCCAAATTCATTGGCTATTTTACAACATTTACACGGGAAACCGTGTGCGTATTAAAGTGTGGAAATTACTAAAAATCAATCAAATCAGCTTCCCTTTATGTTCAGAACAATGGCATGTGATCTTGTTGACTTTGCCTAACCCTTAAACAATGTGCCCATATAATATGATTTAAAGGCTGCGTTTGGCTGCATTGCAAATTTTTATGGGATTTTAAATAGGTTGAGTTTTTCAGTTTTATTTGGTTGTGAAAAGAAAAATAGTGTGATCCCACCTTATATACAAGAGACAGAGTGAGATATGGAGTAATATGACGTGGTTCCCATTTTATATGAAAGAAAATTGTGATAGGACACAGGTGATACAAGTTTTGCATAAGATTAAAAAAAAAACTTAATTTTGTGTGTAAAAGATACATTAAACACAAATTTTATACCAGAAGAAAATGTAAAGCGCAGTTACAAATAAACGGATGCAGAATTAAACTAGGTGCAACATATTTGTATCTGATTCAAATATGTATTACAACTAAATGCAGCCTAATTCTTATACATACATTCATCTATATTAATATTAAAAGTGTAAAATTTTAGTTTGATTAAAATATCCTATTTTTTGAATTTGGTCTAAAAGTGAAAAAATGATAATTATATTAATAAATAATTTTTCATATTATCCATTAGAGTTTTATTTTATTTTATTAATAATTAAATTAATTTTTCTAGTATTTATTGGTATGTAAATTTTTAGCCCAAGAAGTGAATAGGGCCCAATATGAAATAAAAAATTGAAAAGAGGTTGTTGGGCCCATTAAGATGAGATCTTTTTGTGTGAGGCCCAATGTATGGGCCCTCCAACGTATTGGCCCAAGGTGTTGAGCCCGATATGAATTGAAGAAAATAAATGACAAAAGAAAAAGCAAAAAAAGGGGATGTGGTTTGGATCTTGACGGACCACATTACTCATGATGTGTTATTGCGCCTAGATGCCAAGTGGACTTTTCACAAGAGGTCTCCCAATCAACTTTTAAGGACAAATGAACATGGTCCCACTAATTAAAGATCAGGTTAGCTAAATTGCCATTTTAGTCAAGAAAAGCCGATTGGGTGGATTAATTCACGTACCAATTAAGTCAAAAGAATCCATTTCAAGTCCTTGTGAAAATCCCATTTAAATGCTTACAAAGACTACCCAAGTCAGTGCCGACTAGGGAAAGAAAAGTTATAATTATTTAATGGAATTTCCCTTTAGGGGTTTTTATGATTCAGTCCACCCCTAGGAAATCCTATCTCCACCTACGGGTCTGAATCCTACCTGTGGATACTAGTAGACTAGGAGGGGGCTGCAAAAAAAGATTTCTGAGGGTGAGTGCAGTCCAAAATTTCCTTTTATGTGTGGGCCCAATTTCTTACCAAATGGCCTCTTCACATGGTTCCCTTATTAATTTTAAATATTGATTGCTATAATCCCACTGAATCACTTAAAAATGTCAATACAAATTGGGAAATTGTCTAAAACTCACCATGAATTTTCAACATTTCTCTTAAATTCACCGCAACTTTTCAAAATGTCTAAAACTCACCATGTCAGTAAGTTTTTATTTTTCAAAACTCACATTCCGTTAGTGTACCGTTAATGCTTCTTAACAGAGGTGTCCATGTTAGCATGAAAAACAATTTTCATGACCAAATTACCCTTGAATGGTGAGTTAGAGGAAAAATGGTCTATTTCAGTTTTCAATTTTCCTTTTTTTTTTGCATTTTAGTGTTTTGTTATAATTTCCAATGCTTTTTTATAATTTCTGTTTTTTTTTTTACATTTTTCTATTTTCTACAATCTATAAATTTTCTTGTATTTTTTGTTATTTATTTGCAATTTTTGTGTTTTTCTATTTTTTTGGGTGTTTTTTCTACATTTTTTATTTTCTTATTTTGTTTTTCAATTTCTATAACTTTTTTATATTTTTTTGTAATTTCTATGTTTTTATGTATTTTATATTTGAAAATATTTTTTTTGAACTTTTTCCTTTTTTCATGTCTAAATATTAAAATGGTAATATATTAACACCCGCTAATTTATTTTGTATATATTTTATATTTTTCTGTGAAGGTTAAAATGGTAATATATTAACATTGTTAGTCTTTTTAAGGTTAAGTTAGTGACATGGTGAGTTTTAGACATTTTGAAAAGTTGTAGTGAGTTTAAGAGAAATGCTGAAAACTCATGGTGAGTTTTAGACAATTTCCCATACAAATTTAACAAAGAGAATCCTATTCGTTAGATTGGACCAGGTATCTCTCAATCTCAAGCCAATCTTGTGGGTCCCCCAGTTAATTGATTAAATGGTAATTATCACCCATAATGGCATTTCCATTATTGTCAAATGAGAGGGAATCACGGCTATCAAAACTAGATTTCCATTCATACATGATTTTGAATGTCAAGTTGGCGGGCTCTTTTTGGAAGAGGAGCGCAGCTTCTTTTACATAAAAGAGAAGATAAAAAATTAATAGAAGGAACGGAGAACCGGAGAAGACAAAAGAATTTGAAAGAACTCTAGCTCCTGTGTGGCTGTTAAAGTTTCAAGTTAAATGCTATTAGCCACATGCATGTCAAGAGGCATGCTCAACTGTGATCGTTCTCTCCATCTTCGGCTCTCCCCTTTTGGCTCTCTCCAACAGCTCCCAAGTTTTGTTTAACCTTTCTTGCTACAGGAAAGAAAAACCAGAATTTTGACTCCTCAATTGTTGAAGCTTCAAAACTGTTGTAGTCCCGTGTCATGTGAATCGAAGGATTTGATCCTTTGAGTTGCTGCAATCAAAGAAAGCTCCCATCAAATTACTGTAAACAAGAAATCTTCTATCAAATTGCTTCAACCAAGAAGAACTTCATTGAATCATTACAACCAAGGGACCTCTTACAACTAAAGTTGTCAAGCTTTATGGGTCGTGTCCGTGACAAGCTACAAATACAAGTTACAAATATAAGTTCGATCATGTCTGTGATAAGAGAATCAAAGGGTTTTCTTCAAAAAAAAAACAGAAGAAAAAAAAAAGAGTTTGTACCCCACTTACATTTTACAAAAAAAAAAATTAATTAAATTTCTTTGAATTTGTCTTCTTCATTTTTTGTGCTCCAAATTTAGCATGCAATTTGTGTTGACAGTCATAATTAAATTAATTTAAGTCCAAGCTCAAGATTTAAGACAGGAGTTCGGATCTTGTAACCACAAGAACTCTACCCACATAACATTATAGCCACACATGGAGAACATCTCATCCTCTAGAGTATTGTGCACGGAGAGATGTTCCTAATGCATAGAGGTAATCTAATAAATAAAATTAAATTTTAGCAAATTTTTATCTAGGAACTATTAAACATTAAGAAGTTAATAAAAACTAGTAGTTCATAAAATAATAATAATAATAATTAAAAATAATACAAATAATGAAATAAACTACTTGTGTTCCATGTAAAAACTATAAAATTTAATTAAAATATTAAAACTAATAATGACCTAATTATAAATGTCTTAAGACTCCTACTTAGGGATGATCATTTATTACTTAGCCTAAACTCGGCTAAACCAACAAAATTTTGAGCTCAAGCAACTATTTTCTTCTAAGCTAGGTTTAGCGCAGATCTACTGTCCCACACAATGTAGAGAGTAAGATTGTAAATGGTTTGGATTCAAATAAGAACCAATTACATCTGTCCGCATTCAACTATGGAATCTAGATCCACATTCACATTTGATTATTATGTTGGGTTTTGGATCATCTTTGTATTTAATCTGCAACCATCTTATTGTGTTTAAAATGACAAAAAAAAGTTTTAAAAACCAACCACTTTTAAAGTATATATGTATAATAATGTATATAAATATAAAATATTAAATTTATCAATTATAAACTTTATATAGTTATACATAATATATATGCATATATAATTATTGGATTCCAATTGCTATTATTTGGTTCATTTGGAGTTGGAATTGGAATCAACTAACAGTTTTATTAATATTTTATTATTTTATTTGTACTTTATTATTATTATTTTATTACTTTAATAATTAATATCTTAGTATTTATAATGAATATTTTATTTGTGCTTAATATTATTTGATTATTAATACCAATATTTTTATTTTATTTTTTATTATTACTTAGTTAGTAGTAATATTATTATAACTAAAATTATTTTTTCCTATCCCAAAATAAATTGTATTACTATTTTATTTATACATTATATTTAATAGTTAATATCTTTGTTTGCTATTATTATTTTAGTAATATTTTATTATAGTACTATTCTTTTATTATTATTATTATTATTATTATTATTATTATTATCTTATATATTATTAATTTAATAATATTTTATTACTTTATTGATATTAGGGTTTTGGTATCATGAGTTCTTTAGTCCTTAAGGGGGGCTAAAATACCTAAAGGTCCTTACAATAATTATTATTTTATGTTTTTAAAACAACAAAAAATAAGAATAATACAAAAATGGAAAAATAGATAAATACCTATGCTGATTTTTATATTTTTATAAATGGTTATTTTATTATTTTATTATAATTTGTTATTTTTATTATCACTTTTAATTATTCTATTAATATTAATTATACTAATTTTTATAAATGATCATCCCTAAGTACAAATTAATACTATTTTTTATTAATTTTTTAACTTTTAATTGTTGATAGATAAAAACTTGCTGATTATTTAATAATAATAATAATAACAATAATAATAATAATAATAATAATAATAATAATAATAATAATATATTATTATTATTATTATTAATATTATTGTTGTTATTATTATTATTATTATTATTATTATTATTATTATTATTATTATTATTATTATATGTCATGTATCACACATTACATGTTTCTAGACAAATTGGAACCATTCATTAATTTTTTATTTTTATATCATTTTAATGGGTCTTGTATTTTATATAAGCCTCTTGTGTAGTATGGGCACTATACACAATATTATTAAAAAACAAAATACAACATTAAAACACGGGTTCTATTTGCAATATATCAAACCCATATTTAAATCATAATATTATTTAAATCATCAATTAATACTTTTGTATTTAAATTTCTTATTTTTTTTAGTGTTTATTAAGTTTCATTTTAGAGTGAAATTGAAATGTTTTTAATTTTATTTAAACTACTTATTATTAAGTTTGATTTTTATTAGTGTTTTTAATTTTTACTAAGTTTTGTTAATATTTATTAGTTTTAACAAGAAGTTTAGTGGATTTTTAAATTAATAATTTTTAAAATATATTTTTATTTTTGCTGTTTTATGTTTGATTGTTTGACCTCAACCTATTTATATTATTTGAATTATTAATATTTTTTAATATTTTACTTTATTATGTTGTATTATCCACACACTTTCCCTCTTAGATGTCTTTTTTAAATGTAATAATAACATGCATTAAAATCAAAGGGTTTGGAAAATCTAAAGTCTTTCTCTCTACTAGTGTGCAACTTTATTAATCTAATCAAAATTTGCAACGATTACTTTTTTATATTTTTAAAACAAAAGAAAATAGGAAAAATTGAGAAAATAGATAAATAACTTCTCTCAAGGAAGAGACATACATAAGATGCATACATTGGGAAGGTATAAGCAAATTTGGATCTCGTAAAAGCAAAAACTCTACTAACACTCTTATATAGAAACGATATCCAACCACTCATAAAAAATATCTTGGGTGTAACATAGTGTTCATACACATTTTTTTGCTTTCAGGAAATCCCATCTCAACTTGTTTAAGCACAACAGTTGAAAAGTGCATCTAACTCCAAACACCAAATAAAATTACTAGGATTTAATCATTAGATGGAATTATAATAGAGGATGTCTTAATCATTATTCCATTTGCTAGCTCTACCTCTGCCGTGGCATTTCCTTGTTCCTTCACTTGTCGTCGACCTCATAGAAGTGGAGATGACGAGACAAACATCATTTTGGGGTCTGTTCAACTCAATTTATACCTATACTATATATAAAAGTGCGGATGCAGTGTAGAAGTTTTTTTAGACTAAAATTACCCTCTATTTCTTTGTTTGAGAAAGGGTATAAAAGTCATTTAATTACAACTTTAATGCCATCTTTAATGACTACTAAAATGTCCATATTTGTCTATTTATTCCATCTCTAATTGTAAGGGTTGAAAATGTAACTTCAATTATTATTTTATGCTTCATTTGATCTCCTCTTGTTAAGTTCTATACTTAAAGACATTAACTTCTATTTTCTCTTATTAAATCCTATATTTAAGTTATTTTTCAATAATAAATGCTACTAATTAGATCTACAACAGTATTTTTAATAATATAACCATTCTTTATCCAAGTGGTGACAAAGTAATTCAACCATTGGAATCCAATTGATCAACTTATGAAGTCATAGTTAGGTAATAAAATTTTAAAAATAGAAATAAATATAGAAAAATTAGACATATTTATGATATTTTTTAATCTAATTAAAAAATAAGTGTAATAAAAAAGAATTATTTTTATTGATAATGAAAATGAAATCAATAATTTATAACTAACAAAAAATGAAATTATTTTACTATTTGGCAAAGATCAATAGTTCAACTTTTGGGTCAAATGTGTTAACATTTAATGTCATAAATAAATAATAAAAATTATTATATTAAACAAAAAGTAAATGTGGCATATCAGAATTATTAATAACATATAAAAATACAGAAATAAAAAATACATAAATTTTGCAAAAAATATTCAAGCACATGTTTAATATTATTTTATTATCATATTAAACAAAATGTAAGTGTGGAATTCAAAATTATTTTTACACATAATAATACAAAAAAAATATAGAAAAAATTGAACACATATATAATTCTATATTTACACTACTATTAAAAATATGAATAAGATCGTAAACTTTTTTTGATTAAAATACTCATTTTTGAATTTAGTCCCTATTTAATTATGATGTTTAAATTGTAAATTGAACTACTATTTTTCACCTCATTCAATTCCCTCTTTTTGAATCTTACATTTCTTTAATAAATGAACAAAAAAATATACATTAAAAAGATGAAACATTACAAAAAGAAGAATCTTGTCAAGTAGGTAGGTTTGTCAATGATACTTGAAACTTCACAACTTGATCCAATTATCACATATTTAGATGAAGTGTTTATGTAATCAGATTTGAATTTTGCAATCTGCATCCAATTAATAATAAAAATAAAAATATAAAAAAAATAAAAAAGTAAAAAAACATATTTATAACAATTTTTGCATATATTATTACTATCATTGTCATCATTTAGAATTGCCACGTGTAAAACACATGCACGCTTACTAGTACCCAAAAGGGAGGAAGCCACATGTAATTTCAATAGAACTGTTAGTTTTAGAAGTAGAATTGGTTTATGCTTGATTAACTTGGTTTGGTTAGAAAAAAAATAAATTCACTAAAATAACTTTCGTTGGTTGATTAGTATTTGAATCCCTATTCATATAATATGTGTTGAATACTGTGTCATAAATAACTCGAGTAAGATCAACTAGACATTGATAGTTAACATGGTGAGTGGTGTGGTGTCGGTTCCTTGGTCCTTATTGTCCATATGGGGGTAGGTTATAGATTTATGTGGAAAGGTTGCACAGAAAATTAGTCATGAATATAGGAAACACAATCATGTGGCAGATGTATTGGCGAATTATTCTTGTAATACAGAGAATAGCTAGTGATGAGGGGTGATTTGGCCTTCCAATCACATAGGGCCACATGGTGAATCTCAACCGTTTAATGACACCTCAGTGCCACGTGCAAGCAGGTCGCACCAGGCTAGACCGACCCATGCCAATTAGCCTGATCTACATCTCGATCGATGGAAGACTGACGGGTCGCTCCATTATAGAACGGAGCATATCACCTCGAGGGAGCAAGCAAATGACTTTGGATACCAGATTAACTCCCCAACCTGGGTATCCAACAACTTGAGTAGCCAACTAACCTCTAGGGTACCGACCTACGTTGTGGGTTGTCCTAATTTGGTTGGCATGCCTATCGATTTTGAAATAGACGGCAACGCGTTGTCCACTTGGCAGGGATGGCCCCAGTCTCGTTTGCTTCGAGGAGACTGGATGAGGATCATCACGAACACCGGTAGAGCGTGCCTCAAAAATAACGGGCCGATGAGCCTTATCGTTCCTGGATATCTTGGACACGGCTCTTGGACCCTGAGGTCTATAAAATGACACTTCCACGCCTTCACAAGGTATGTGCGCGATTTAGTTCATACAAGCTCTCTAACTCTCTGAATCTCCATTCAATTTCTTGCTCACTAAGCTCGACTAACTTAAGCATCAAAGTTCCTAGCTCGGGTCCAAACCCCTAGGTACTTCGACCTCAGCACTCACTTGTCTGAGCTGTCCCCTAGCAGGGAAGTTGGGCGATTCAACCTCTATCAGTTAGATATTGTGGCTTTGTAACACTTTTCTTACACCATTCAATAAGAGCTTAAGAGTTTGGTTTTGGATTAAGATGATCTATACTTTAGGGGAAAGTTGGTAAACTTTCTCATGTTCTTTTTCTAGTGAAATGTGGAATCTACGGAAATAAAACTTTTCTATGGGTAAGCTTTTGACAATTTACCCAAGAAAATTTTACTCACCTCACAGATGAATAAATTACTTACCCATAGAGGGGGAAATTGGCCAAACTGTATAAGCCCAAAATGTCCTTACAGAATAAAAAAGCTAGGCGCCCTTTGGGAAATTTGCTCATTTATCCAACTAACAATTTTTAGCAAAAGAACATGGCAAATGTATTTATCTGGATAACACTTTACCATGTCACACTTATTTGGGTATATGCATTTAACCAGGTAAGTAACTTACCACCAAACCAAATGAATGGGGCATTGTATGTGTTAAAAATCATCTTAGTGTTTGCTATGTTATTTCTATGAGGGGATGATCTTCTTGTATAGATTATTTAGAGGGGTAAGGTTTTCATGTCACCCCCTTTCCCTATGGGTTTTTATTTGGATTCTAATAAAAATTTACGGTGGCCTCCCCTCTGGTTCATCATTTCATCTACTTGATTTTATTTTTTTGCCATGTACTTGGAAGTTATGAGACCTTCTATGCTGAAATGCCTACAATTTTACTTGTAATGCTGGCCAATCACAACATATCAAGAGGTATTACGTTTGTATTGCCAGTTATTTTCATCCTTACAAGGATCTAACCTAATTGATGTGGTGGGCATTGATAGGCCTAGTATCATAGTTTTAATGAGGTGAAATTAGGAGTGCAGCTCAAGTTGGCCCGAGTTAGCATTTTACATTGCTTCGGGCCTGGGCTTTTAGGTAGGGCTCATTCAAATTTTGCCAAAAGGCCAACCCAAGCCTGACCAAGTTGCACCCCTAGGTGACTAAGGTGGCATTTGATAAAACTTAAGTACAATTAGATCTGTCCATGGACTGGTGTCAGGCTTGTCTTTTGCCAGAATTTGAATGGACCTGACCCAAAGCCCAAGCCCAATACAGTGCAAAGTTAAGCTTGAAGCCCAAACTGCGAACAAGTCTGAGTATAATGTCTAGAGAGTAGAAAAAGTTATGTTCTTTATACAAATCTGATATTTGAAAGTTTGCTTCTACCTGTGGCTACCCGACCCGGAGGGGGGACGGAATGGAGTATGGAGTGGAATTATCATCTAAATTTTTGGAAATTTAAAAAAATCCAAAAATTTTCAAGAAAAACATTTTGGTTTTTTTGGTGACTCATTGTCCAAAGGGGATGAGATTCTTAGGGTCCGGGGACCAAGGTACGGCGTGAGAAGGTGTTAGGCACCACACATGCGCCTGGTTAAACTGACCTCTATTTCATCATTTTCCAAGGAATGTTTAATAATTATGGACTAAAAAAACCACACAAACACATACTACATTAGCAAGAGAATAATAAAACATAATTCTAACTATTTTTTATTTTCTAATCAACTAAGAATATAAGCTAGTAAAGAAGTAGCAAGGAAAAATAAATAGAGAACAACAAAACACACAAGACATGACTATCTAATTAAATGAGTAAACACACAAGACATGACTATCCAATTAAATGAGTAAACGATGAAGGGATTAAAAGAATTTTAATAAAATCAAATGGAAAATTGTAGATGTTCTTAAATATATTCAGGAATGCAAATTCAAAAGGAAAAAATATGCTTTTATGAAAAACGATAGAGAAGTATTAGTCTAAATTGAAAGTTTGAAGTTGCAAGGATGTATGCAGATGGGATTTTTCCATGATGTAAATTTTGTTTTGATACAATACAATGCAAGTGTGGGGAGAGAACATGCTATAGTGATATTTAAAAGTGTTTTAGATGAGTGGTGAAACTTACTAATTAGACTAGGAGGATGTTTGGAACTGTGGGCGTTTTTCAAAAAAACGGTGTCATGTCGGATCCACATAGGCGTTTCAACAAACACCCATGTATCTCATTGTTTGGTTCAGCCGATTATTAAAAAATCGGACATGTCTCGAAATTCGGGATCCCACCAATGCATAAATGTCAAATTTGGCGTTTCATGCATCGGTGAACCGTTTCCCCCAATAGTTGACTGATGTGTATCTTATGTGGTAGTTACCTGTCAGCACATACATGAAAAATGGCGATGAAAATCACCTTAACAAACAACATAGCATTGCTCATTGCCTACATGGCAGAAGCATTTTTTTTTTGTGAAAAACGGGTTTGAAAGCATGGATATTTTTTCTTGAAAATCGGTCCCTTAAAATGCCCATACTTCCAAACACCATGTAGGTATTCAAGTGTGATCCTATGGATTTAGGACCCACTGTTTCCAAGCAAAACTACCTATCATGAGGTGCATCAAAGATAAAAAGGGCTAATTGAGTTGATAGATTGGTCAAACTTATGGAGATAAAGAGAGAAAATTAAAGAATGATATTGGAATCATGGATGAAAATACTCTTATTACTGATGATGCGATAAATGAAGGACAAGGTTACAAAAATAAATAAAAAAAAAGTGATGAAATTGATAGGACCACTATTAAAAGGATTTCCAACATGGGTTGAGATTGAACCTATCAAGACAAATTATTTTCTACGACAATATGGACTGTAATCTAGACTGTTTAATCTAACCTATAAGGAAATGCATGCTAAGCTATGCTTGAAACTTTAATGTCATGCAACGATTTCCATTTTCTTTTTTTAAAAAAAGTATATATATATATATATATATATATATATATATATATATATATATATATATATATATATATATATATTAAAACATAGTAATGAAGAAATTTTTTTAGGTTTTTGAATTTTTTATTTTTTAATTCTATGTCATTTTTGAAACAACCAATGAGATGTACTTTTCTAATAACCTAAATAATCTCTTTTCCTAAAATTTCTCCTAAATTACCTCCCCCACTTTCTCCAAAATTATCTCTAATTCATATTTATCTTCTAAATTATCTCTAATTCCAATTTATCCTCTCCCCTACCTTTTATCTATATCTATCTAAAGAAAGTTTGGATTAAAAAATTTAAGAATTATTTAAATATTCTAACAAAATTATATAATATATTTAAAATATTTATTAAAACACAAAAATAATTTTATATTTTTACAAAATTATGTACTAATAATTTAAATTATTTTTTCTGGATTATCAATTTAAATGTTTTTCAAATATTTAATAGTTTTAAATAAATAAAATTCAAATAACAAAAAAATTAAATATTTTATAGATTATTTAAATAACTAAATATTTATCATAACTAGATTTTAAATAGTTAAAATAACGAAATTATGTAATAAATTTAAAAAATTTCTTCAAACTAGAGCCATAATTATAAAATAATATTGAAATTAATAATAATTTAATGTATTACAAAAATAATAATGAAATTAATAATAATTTAATGTATTACAAAAATAATAATGAAATTATGTAGTAATAGTATAATTTATGATTTTATGGATAATTAAACTCAATAAATAAACTAAAATTTAAATATTTTACATATTATTTAATTATTTAAATAACTAAATATTTTAAATAACAAAATATTTAACATAACTAGATTTTAAATAGTTAAAATAAATAAATTATGTAATAAATATTTAAAATAATTATAACATAATATTTAAATTAATAATAATTTAATATTTTTACACAATATTGTAAATAACTAATTTCACTTAAATCAAGTAATAATTCGTGAAAATAACTTTCAAAAAATTAATATTTATTAATAATAATTTTAAACTCTTAATCTGTATTTATTATATAATTATATATACTAAAATTAATATTTATTATAATTCAGTAATTATTTATTGTTTTTTGTGATAAATGTATTTTCAATGATTATGTATAAATTTATTTTGTTTTGTTATTTAACATAAAACTTCAATAATTATTGGAGATTAAACTATTATTATTGAAAATTTTAAATTTAATTTGTTTTACTTATTATACTTATTGCATTTTTGTTATAACTTATGATTTATATTTATTAGAGATTAAACTATTTTTTGAGATTATACTATTTATTGACTAAGTTAATGTATTTTGAGTACTTATTGTATTTTTTTCTCTATCAATGTATTTTCAATAATTCTGTATTTTCGCTATAAATTTTCAATAATTATGGGAGATTAAACTATTATTTTTATTAGAGATGAGACTATTAGTTTAGCTTAAATTATGAGTGCTCATGAGTTGGTTTGATTCGGTCCTGAGCTATTTGGCCAACCAAATTGACTTGGTCAGGTTGGGTAATTGGTCAGCTAAAGTCAACTGACCTTTTGTGAAAACCGACCCACTCAAGTTGTATCAATTGGGTTAATTTTTGGTTTGGTCAGTCAATTCAAAAGATTTAAACTTAAAAATTTAATTAAATTTTAAAAATTATATTATAATTATTAAAAAGTAAATCTAAAAATTAGATTTATGATATAAAAATATTTTAGACTAAGAAATATGGGAAATTTTCCACATTTCCATATTAAAAATTATATTTAAAATATAAAATATTAATATATATCCATGGTTAGGTCGTTTAATTTTGGTTGGTTTACAGATGGCCAAAGTGAAACTGATCCAATTTGATCGAATTGGGAAATTTTTTAACCAAAGCCGACCTAAAATACTAGAAAACCAACTAGCTCGGGTCGAGTTGATCGGGTTGGTTGGTTTCATTAGTTTGATGACTAAACCTAATTAAAATTAATTATTGTTATTTTTGTATGACAAAAAAGTTATTAAATGTAGTATATAAAATATGAATAATTATTAGTTATCTAAAAATTTGAAAATATAAAACAATTGTATACTCTTATGTGCTTTTATTAGGGTCGTTTACTAAAACACACCTTATAGTTTTACATATCTACTTAAACCTACCTTATAGTTTTTATTTTGCTAAAACATCCCGTATATTTTACAGCTTATTTACTTAATCAACCTTTCATTAAGGAGTGTTTGTTTTGCCATTAGGCCCATGATTTTTTATTTCAAAAATACCCTTAACACTTTTTTTTGTACATAAAACAAAATTGACTAAATATAGCCAATAAAGTGGTTGCCCGTGTCTTATTAAGGGCAAAATGGTATTTTTATTTTTATTTTCTTTTGATTAAATTTATTTAAATGAATATTAGGGTGAACACTATCATTTTCTACTATCATCTAATGGAAGATTGATTAAATCCATTGCAAATTATAAGTGGTGTTTTAGTAAAATGTTAAATATAGGGTAGATTTTAGTAAATCCATGAAACTATAAAGGGTCTTTTAGTAAATAACATTTTCTATTATTTAACTTTCGCTTAATAAATCCTGTGCATTGCATGAGTCCCCGCTTGTGAAAATATATAACAATGAAAAGATAAGAAAAGAAAATTAACAAACTAACTAACTAATCTGTGCTCATCTTCGGGCAACGGATGACTCACCCTACTAGACTAATAAAAAAAGAAATTGCTGAAATCACTTAAATGAGAATGGAGTGCATGAATTTGAAAGCATAAATACAAGGAAAAACTCAAAAGATATAATACCTCCTGAACTACGGTGACTTGGCATGATGTGCTTTGTCGCTAGAAACCGAAAAGCCTTAGACATCCTTTTCTAGCAGAGTTGGAGACGTTTTGAAGCTCCCATGTTTAGGTTATGTAGCCCAATAAATGAAAAGGAAACGATGTTGAATATTATGGGTTCTAAAGGCTGAGAGGAAGGATATGGTCATGGGATGCCCTAGGTTCAAAGTTATTGTAAAGAGAATTCCAAACGAAGGGCTTAGATCGAATGTAGCACAGGATCTCAAGATGGAAAGGTTAATGGTGTCAGAATTGGACGATCTTGGTACCATTGGAATCGGAATTTCAATCTCTATCCATTTACAAGGTTGAATTTTAGATTTCATGTGACATAGGGTTTAGGATAAAAAATGGTCCCGATCGGATGATCGAAATTGGTTTTGACTTCAAGTCTTGAGATGGAGGGGCAAACGGTGTCGGATTTTGGTGTTGTTGGATTTTGATTTTTGGGCTCTATGCACCTATGGGTTTGGATTTCTTATTTTACATGAAATGAGGTTCAAGACCAAGATGATCCAATTGGATGATCGGAATTAGTTTCGGTTTCAGGTCTTAAGATGAAGGGGTAAACGGTGTCGGATTTGGGTGATATTGATGTCATTAGATTTGGATTTTTGGGATCTATGTACTCATAGTCTCGGATTACCGATTTGAGGTGAAATGAGTTTAGGATCAAAATGTTCCTGATCAAATGATTAGAATCAGTTATAGCTTTGGGTCTTAAGATGAAGGGATAAATGGTGTTTGATTTGGGTGGTCTTGGTGTCGTTGGATTTGGATTTTTGGGACCTACGTACCTATGATTTCGGATTTCTTATTTGAGGTGAAATGAGGTTTAGGATCAAAATAATCCCGATCGAATGATTGGGATTGGTTCCGACTTTAGGTCTTAAGATGAAGGGATAAACAATGTTTGATTTGGGTGATCTTAATGTCATTGGATTTGGATTTTTGGGCTTTATGTACCTATAGTCTTGGTTTTCTGATTTGACGTGAAATGAGGTTCATGATCAAAATGACTCTGATTGGATGATTGAAATTGGTTCTAGCTTTGGGTTTTAAGATGAAAGGATAAATGGTGTTGCATTTAGGTGATATTGGTGTCATCAAATTTAGATTTTTGGACTCTACGTACCTATGGTCTTGGATCCTTGAGGCCCCAATTTCTATAAAATTCCAAAAATACCCCCTAGGTCAGCTAAGAGGTTAGCTAAAGCATGCTTGAAGTTCAAAGTGTTGGAGAAACACTAAGGGGTGCAAAAATGGGGTGTCTACACTACCATCCTTGTTATATTAAATAAAGAAAGGTGATCAATTTAAGCCAAGTTTGGGAGTACTTATTTGAAAAATAAGTGCTTAAAAACAAGTATATATTTTAATAAACACTTATGAATGTTTGGTGAAAAAGCACTTATTTTACACGGGATAGTATATGTATTTATAAAAGGGTAAAACACAAAAACCTCCCTTGAAGTTTCTGACAATCATACAAACCTTCCCTATAGTTTCATTTTAACAAATACCTCCCCTGAACTTTTGAGAAACCCGACAAAAAACCTCCCTTCTTGTCACCTTTCCGGATCGAAAATGTTAGATTGATGCACCCATTTTTTCCAAATTCCCATTCTACTCTTTTATAAATTATTTTACATACAAAATTATTGAAATAACCCTACTTTAATTTGACAAAAACCTCCTTTAACTATCATATTTTAACGTTTTGTTGAGCTAAAACAGGGTTATTTTAATAATTTTGTATGTAAAATAATTTATAAAAGGGTAGGATGGGTATTTGGAAGGTAACAGAAGGGAGGTTTTTATCGAGTTTCTCAAAAGTTCAGGGGAGGTTTTTCTTTTTCACCCTTTATAAAATGACGTGGTGGGTCAAGATTGGCCAGAAAAGAAATAAGCACTTATTGAATAAGCTTATAAGCATTTAAAAATAAGTTCACAATTTGAGCTTCTCAAATAAGTACTTATTGTAATAAACACTAATTTTGGACTTACTTCTAAAACATAATTAAGTCTTTATTAGTGTATTCCTAATCCAAAATTAATGCCTATTCGAATAAGCACGATTTATTTCTATTTTGCAATTAAAAACTCAACATTTATAGAAGCATTTTAACCGCAAAAAGGTGACAAATCCTTATAATGCCAAATGCAACAACCTTAACAGCTATCGAAAACATGCCCGAATGCCTTCCATGAATGAACCATTTTCGAGGGAGAATGAATGATCAGTCCGGCTCAAAATTTTTTAACCCTACCGTACAGAAGATGAATGTTGACTGTCAAATCGATGGATAGGATGCGATTTATAAGATAGAGAAAGGAGAACTATAATTCAAAATTCTTTACAGGTCCCATCATAATGGATCGGAATTCATGTACGACAATACTCCCTGACAGCCCTTAACGAAGCACAAACATGTCAACAATTCAATCATGTGAATTGCTTTTTTGTTTTGATCAGTAGTGCGTCTGTGTTTGAGTGGAGTCACAAGAAAGTGGTGAGACCACGGTCATATGATATTCCATCAAGTTATTGGCAAGGCATCAATTAGCTCCCACAAGCAAATAGAAGGATTTATTCTTAAATAAAAAATTCATTACCAGTAAATTAAATTGAAAGAAGGGTCATTCCGGGACAGTAGTGCAGGTTTGCTTAGAAAGGAGTGAAAATTAGCGCAATTATAAGGGTAAATTACTGAAACCTCCCTTTGGGTTTCTAGTAGTTACGGAAACTTTCCTTTGGGTTTTTAGACATGAAAGTATCTAAAATGCCTATACAGTTATTTCTATCAAAAATGTTTTCTCTTCATATGAATTATTATGTCAAATCCTTTTAATCTTTTTTTCTAAAATTGTTTTATTTTTCAAAATTACCTTTCATATCAATCACTCAAAGGTAGAGCTACAACTTTAATTAAATTCTCTTTGTTTTTGTTCATAAAGTTTATATTGTTTTCTTGTCTAGTAAAAAACTGTCTAATGGGTAGTTTGGGCATTTTCATGACTTTTTTTAGAGGATTATACTGGAGTCTATTTGCAATTGTATTAAAAAGTTCAGGAGAGATGATTACAGTCATTAAACTTTGGAGGAGGATTCAGCCACAGCCAGAAACTTGAGAGGGAGGTTTCAGCAATTATGACAAATCTAGAAGCAAACATGTTAGTTGATAGTGCATCTGAAGATGGCAATAGTAGAGAATTTACTTTCTCATTTGGTGGTCGGTGCTATATAGGGGTGTCAACGGTATTCGAAAATCTGATTTTGAATTCGAGATTCGACATAATCGAATCAGATTCGGATAATTCGAATATCTAATTGGTCAAATTCAGATATCCTATTCATACCGAATAACAAATCGGATACAACTCGATTCAATTAAATAAATATCCGAATTTGATCGATTATTTAATTCTTATATATAATATATAAAATATTTAAATATCTAGTATAATTTATATATATATATATATATATATATAATAATTAAGTTATATAAATAACTTATATATTTATTAATTACCTAAAATTATTAATTAATTGAATTCGAATTGAATCAAATATTCAAATATTTAATCGGATTTGAATTCGAATATTACTTGATCCAATCCGAATTCGATCGATTTACACTCGTCTAGAAGGTTCGGAATTCCTTGTAGAATGAATAGAATAGTCGATAATGTATAAAAATGGGTAGGGATGAAGAAAACGTCACCATCATCTACCAAGCTCAACTCGATATATTCAGGGAAGGCTTTTACTTAGGACGGTTAGTCAATATGTGTATATATATTCATATTTCACCACATACTCTCTGCCTTCACAATTTTTTTTTTTTCTCTTTTTTTGAAAGTGCAGGATATAATTCCGACAGTAGATCACCCTCCCTTATTCAGTCGAACTCCTAGGAGTAGACTAGGTTGTTGAGTCTCTGCTGGTGGACTAGTTTAGCTTGGAAGCCCCAAAAGGCCTTCGCAGATCATATGGGTCTTTTTTGTTTCAATTTAAAAGAGGAGGCTTTTAAAATTTAGTGATTAGTCAATATGTGCATTTTTTGTCCTTTTGTTTTTTCCAGTATTTTGATCAAACCACAGTAATTAACCCTGCAGGAAATTACATCTAACGCATTTATGACTAATAATATTAAAAAAGGAAACAACTAAATGCATTTTAGAAATAGAAAGCTTAAAAAAAAAGTTGTTGTTGACTTTTGCTTATTTTATTAAGGGAAAATTCTGGATCATACCTTGTAATTTGGATCGAGTGATAATTTGGTCCCGAACTTGAAAATGCCACAATCCAATATTAGAACTTTTGAAACGCGGCAATCTACTAGATTGAAAATAAAATACACTTATCTCATCTGAGATTTAAGAGTTTTGAAAATATCAAAATTACACTTAGAAATAATATATACTGTTTATCATCTTCTTCCTCAAGAAGATGAAACATAGTCCAAACTCTTTGGCACAAACACCAAAACCCTTGTAAGATAGCTCAATCTCTCTGAAACAGAGACTAAGCTTTTTGTCACAAACATCAAAACCAGAGCCCAAGCTCTCTGTCACAAACACTTGCAATGATTTTGCCTTTTTCGCAAAGTCACTGTAAATCTTTGCCAAGAACAAAAAATTTCAGGTTTTATATAATTTATTTTAACTTAACACAGTAATATTTTATTCCTACATATAAAAAAGAGAGGAGATGACTTGAAAGAGAGAGATTAGCAATAGTGGCCGGAGACTCTTCTCTTTTTTCCGTTTCTCGGATAAGATAATTATAGTAATTAAAATTTTTCTCTTAGAAATTGCTTTGATTTTGATGCAAAGACAAGTGAAAATATACAGAGGAGAAAAAAAGACAAAAATGTTGTGAATTGTAAACAGTACTGATCGGAAAATTTCCCTTTTATTAATTATTTGCGGTGGATGTGAATTGTGAAAACCACTTCCCGCATTTGGTATAAAAATTTTCATCAGAAGCGAGGAGGAGGCGTGGGCGTGGCGTTATCACCGTTTGAATTGAACGAAAAAACTTTTTTTATTTTTTATTTTTTCAGAAAAAAGAAAAAAATGTATTAACAACTCTATCTATCAAAAAGGTGAAATGTTACAGCAATAGAAAGAAAAAAAAAGGTGCAAATAAAACCGAGGTGACATGGGTTGTGAATGAAAATGAAACAAAAAAATGGAAGGAAAGAATAATGGATCTTCCTTCCTTTTTAATCTCTTTTCTTCTTTAACCATACATACATTTTCTTTAGTTAATTCATTAATTAGTACCCGATGCCTCGTCGGTTGGCACGGGCACGGCCCACCTGGGAAGCGACGTCGAGACCTGTTGGAACCTTACAGCCAGCCTGAGATCCGGCCGCTAATAATCCTACGACTGTGCTTCTGCTTCTGGAAAAGGTCGTCGGCGCGTTCAAGTTGTGTTTGGTACCCAGAGCCTTGCTGGCCTTGATGGCAAGAGCGCATAAGTTGGAGAGGGAGAGGGGATTGTTTGATTGGGAGAGTGGCAACAGGAAATAAATTTGGCCAATCTGTAATTCCTCGTCGTCTGCCAATCGTGGAACGCAACTGTCCAGGTTCATGGATTCCGAACTGCAGAGGAAGCAGTTGGGGTTCTGGGAAATTACGTGCCCGGTTGTTGTTGGCTGCCTGAATTCCTGTAGCCTCCCGTCCACGTGGATTATCTTTGCCGTCGACATTCGAAAACTGCTTTCTCCTCCTCCTCTTTCTTCTGCTTTGCTTGTCCGAGAGGAAGTACAGATTCCCATGAGAGAGAGAGATTGATATTTTCCTTCCTAGTTAATTACGTGTAGATGGTTAATTTTGGGTTCTTAGCTGCTGTAAGGTTCTGGAGTTGCTGATTATATATACATGTATCGCACAAGGGTAGAAAGCAGTCGGGGCGGAAGGAAAAGGTCAAAGAGGCTTTTATCAAAATGACTAAAATCACCCTCGAGAAAAAGTATATGTGCAACAGTTACAACGAAGCAATAATAAATGAAGTAAATATAAAAGTTGTGTCATAGCACATTCGATGGGAAAACCTTTTTTTTTTTTAATGACTAATCTTGAATTGCAAACCGATTAAACCATCTCGACCCAATTTGATTTGGTCTTTTTTCAATATCAGCTGTCGGTTTTGGTTTGTATAAGTAATTAAATCGATAATTTGGTTCAAACTGAATTGAACTGAATCGAACTGAACATGCATTGCACACATTGAGGTAGAGTGTTTCCATTCTTGGCTAAATATTGGCCTTGCTCTTTATTCCTTACTCCCTAATCTTTTCCTATTCTAGTTAGTTTTAAGTTTAAGTAACATGATAACACTATCTAAATGGGGAATTGGTTTTGTCTTGGAATTGTTTTTTTTTTTTTTTTTTTGAGTTGAAAAATTTCAAGGTTTTTAAAACTGAACCAGACAATGAATTGTTCAGGGCTCCGGTTCTCTGGTCGAACGGTCCAACCATTCAAATTGAACAGATGACCTGTTCTAACAAAAGAAATAAAAAAAAAACGGCCAAAAACCATTAGATAATTCAAATGGTTCGACCGCCCGAATCAGTGGTTTGCTGACCAAGTCAATGATTTTTGGCCAAAAAAATGGTTCAAAAGTAAAACGGGACCGGCCCGACTGTCCAGTCTGGATTAATGGAACTTTTGAAGAAGCTTCAGAACCCTTGGGCTATTGTTGAAACTTGAAAGCGACTGCATGCGCCAACTTGATCAAAGCTATCCAGTCGACGGAAAGTGACTGGACCAGGGATGCAATCTTTCTTTGCAAAGATATTTTGAAAATTTCGAGCTCTATTATTGTTTGTTCCAATGTTGTAAATAGAAACCGTAATAATCTATCCCACAAACTGGCAAAAAAAGCCCACATTGTTAAGTGGGTTTGATTTAAGGAGTTGAAGTTGGGCTAGCCTGGATTCAGCATTGTTAAAATATGAAGGCGGCCCATCCTGATTCCTGGGGCAGATCGACGCATTGTAAATTCTTCCAATCGGTAACCCGATTTACACCCTTACTCAAAGAATAATAATGGATGCTATATGTCAATTTTTTAAAGTCTAACCTGGATCCATTCACTGAAAGGAAAATCTATAGTCAAATCCAGATGCATTCAATATATGACCTGCTACCGTTGTTGATTTATAGTCCAACCCAAACAAAATATGGTGGGTTGCATTATGATTTATGATTTATGAAAGAAAAAAAAAAACAAAGAAACAAAGAAAATATGGGTTGGGTCGGAAATAAAACACCAATTTTCATTTTTCAGTTTCGTGGGCCGTGGCATAAATTGGGTCAGGTTCCATGCGTACCAAGTGCAGCTGCATACGCCAAAATGGTGGAGTTGAGGTTACTTTTGTTATGCTAGCGTATGGCTAAAACATAAAATTATGGCCTTAATTAGATATATTTCATTGGCCTCATCAATATGTCACTTCCTCTAATTCAATAATTCAAGGTGAGATCATGGCAACAAATGAAAAGCTTTGATTTAGTTGTTTCAGTGCAGGGCTATGATACTATCGTAACATATGTGGGTTGGGTGTCAGATTGGAAGGGTTTTCAGAATATGGATTCTGGCGTTCTGAGTTGAGTCCTACATTTGGTAAAAATCTAAAAAGTCCGTCCATCGTATGGGACTCATTAATCTATATAATATACACTAAAGTAGAAAACATGGCACGTCATGGCGTAAGCTTTCTTCCCTATTTTAATCGAGAATTCTCAACCCCTCTTCATTTTAGTCTTCCTTGTTCTCTCATGAAGACATTTCATCACTCCCTTCTTCCTCTTTCCTAATGAATTATTTAGTGGATGTTTGGCATCGATGCCATTTTCTAAAAAAATGATGTCACATAAGAGAAAGCGGTACTTCAAACAATGCTTTCTTGTTTGGTACCATTTTTCCAGAAAAAAAACATACTCCAAACCATGCCATGGAATTTGGGAAAGTGTGGTTTGGAGCAATGACAAATTCAATGTTTTCTAAGAAAACAGTGCATTGCTACCAGCAATGCAATGATGTGGCATTATCTTGGATGTTGGACAATATAGATCAATATTGAAAACTTTGCTGCCAACACTGGTACCAAACAAAACCAGTGTTGTTTTCTCCGAAAACGCCTATGTGGCAGCACCGGTTCCAAACAAAAAATATGCATCGTTTACAATGCCACATAGCCAACACCAATGCCAAACACCTACTTAATTTATTTAATTAATTATCAGTATTAATTAACATTATTTTATGATATTTAGTTTATTTAATTAATTAACAGTATTGACAATACATTATTTAACCATATTTATTAATTGATTATGGTATTTATTTAATTAAATACCATAATTAATAAAAATACTAGTAGAAAAAATACATCTAATATTTTTAAATAATTAAATAAATACCACTATTAATAAAAATATTGTTAATTAATGAATTACTAATTAATTATATCAAAATACCGTTAATTAATTAAAAATTTAAAATAATTAATAAATACTATAATTATGGTATTTATTTAATTATTTAATTTAGGTATTTTAGTAATTTTGGTAAGCTTGGGGGTATTTTAGTCAATTCAAGTATAGGGAGGCCAAAACAAAATTCAAATATAATGGTGGGTATTTTGGGTAAAAAGATGAAGGGTAGAAATGGATTTGAGTGTATATAGTGTTTTTGCAGGTACGAGCTAATGAGATTGGCCAAAACAAAATCTTTTTATATGGAAGGCATACAAATGTATTTTTAGCTAAAGTTTTACAAGGTGGGGTTTTTAGGCATTTTAAATTGATTGGTAGGGTCATATTGGACTAAATAGGCTCAGATTAAGTTGATCTAGAGAAGTAGTGATTTGATTAATTTATTAACTTTGAAATAGAATCTTGGTGTGATGGAAGAGAAAATGAGAGTTTTTTTTTTTTGAAATTGGCAGAGTGGTGTTTTTGAGCATTATGGGTTGATTGGTAGGGTTAGATTGGCCCAATTATGCTGAAATGGGGCAAATTTGGAAAAGACTTGATTCAGTCAATGTGAAGCTTTGAAACGAAATTTTGGTGTATTGGAGGGGCAAACAAAAGTATTTTGGGTTGAATCCTTGTGGGTAGGGTTTTTAGGGCTGACTAGTAGGGTTAGATTGGCCCAATTATGTTGAGATTGGGCAGATTCGGAAAGGACTTGATTCAATCAATGTGAAGCTTTAAAACGAAGTCTTGGTGTATTGGAGGGGCAACCAAAAGTATTTTGGGAATTTTTGTGGGTAGGGTTTTTAGGGTGTTTAGGATCTAATGGAAACATCTGATTGGTTTTGGAGGAACAAAATCAGAATATTTGGGTCAACGAGAGCATCCAAAATGGAATATTTGTTCAATGATGAGGCAAATGGGGAAATTTTAGGTTGAAAATTTATGGATAGATGTTTTTGGTGTATCTAAGGTTCAATTGTATGGTCTAATTGATTCAAAGGTGTTAAGATCAAGGAGATTTGGGTTGTTGGTGCTTTAGGCTAACGAGAGAGTTCAAAAGGGAATTTTGGTATGATAAAACATTAAATGGAAGGGAATCTTGGGTTGAAATTTCAGGGGTAGATATTTTAGGAGATCCTAAGTCTGATGACGGTATTCAAGGATTTTTAAGTATTTTGGAAGGATCGGAACAGTCTGATCAGGTGTTCGGAGTAAATTGGGTTTTGACGACGAATTAAGCAAAAATTAGGTGGTGACAATGGGGTTTCTAGAGGTATTAGTCTCTTAGATCATTTGGTGGGGCTCGATTGGTCCATAATGGTATGATCAAGGGCATTTAAGAAATGAAGATTTTTGCCAATGAGATAGTCCAAATTAAAATCTTAATGTGATGAAAGGTTAAATAGGGAATATATGTGATGAAATTTTGTGATAAGATGTTTATAAATATCTATGGATCTTTAAAAGTCCATTAAGTCTAATTTACAATTCGATTAAAAAATCTCATACATTGTACAAATTCCAAAGTTCAATTAATACAATATACCCCATATGCAGAAGCCCTCCCAAACGAACCTACATCTGCTGCGGCCTTACATGCAGCACTCCCTTGCGACACCCTGAATGAAAATCCAAGGCAAAAGCAAAAGCAAAAGCAAAAGCAGATGGTGGGCCGGCCTTCAATTAATATTATATGCACTGCTTTATAATTTATAGTAACAGGAAAAAGCAAGCAAGGGAGATGCATGGCGGACGGGCCCGTCAAAGCAATAAAGTGAAGAAATGGTCGGCATTCAAATTTCCCTGCTGCCTCCCTCCAACCCTTCAAATTTTCAGAGTTTAAACTTTAAAATAACGCTTAATTACCACTGACAAGTGAGAACCAACTTATACATAATGTACAGATGAATGAAAGGCCAAAAAAAAGGAAGAATGATGATTCAGCCTAAGGTCAGACTTTGTAGGCCCAAAGTACCTGTTGGGCCTGACAAGCCGATTATTCCACTCTGCATGTGTCCTTTTGTTGCCCCTTTGCAGTTTCTGCAATTTTGTTTCAACTAAGCGTAGTGTTGGGCTGTTGGCATGATGCCTGTCCAACACCGACCATGAATGTGGGTACCTTACTTTTATAAAAATTAAATTAAGGGATGAATAGATTGCATTCTATCTAGAGTTCTGAATTAAACTGCATACTTACAAATTCAAAATTATGAATACCTTTACATATAACATCCATATTTGCCCGTTCCGAACTGGCACTAGAACTAAGATTTCTAAAGATGGACTGAACGGTAAAAACCCAAAAAATTAAACACTTCTAACAATTGATGGAAGTAATTAATTCTCTAATCATGCATAATTAATATGCAATCGGTTTCAAATGATATATGGGTTATGCTTGGAATCAATGCCTTTTCTTGAAAGGTAGCTTTTCGAGAAAACGGTATTGTATTGTTATGTCACTTTCTCATAAAATGTGTTTTCTTTTATATTTTGTAAGGAACCATGTTGGTTACAGTCATACAGTACGTTTTTCCAACATACTGTTGCAAAAAACGAGAAAACACTAAAATAGGGCATCTTCTCAGGCCCTTTCAACTGATGTGGTATTATTTTTCATGAAAATAGTATTGGTTCTAAATACTGATGTGGTAAAATGTAAATTCTATTGGTATATATTAAAGGTGATGAATCAGTAGGAGTACTCACAATGTAAGCTTTATCAGTTGTAGATTCCAATTTGTTTTTGAACAGACCCTACAGTTTTTAAATGTTACTTAGTAGGTTTTTAGCATCGGTGTTGAGAATATCATACTGTTTTATGAGAAAAACAGTACTGGGCATGTAGAGTTGTAAGCAACGTTTTGTTTTTTTTTTTTTTTTTTTTGGAAAAACAATACTTATTTTTTGTTTGAAACTGGTGCTGCCACATATGTGTTTTTTGAGAAAATGGTAATGTTTTCAATACTGATCTATATTATCCAACGTTCAAGATGATGTCACGTCATTGCATCATTGGCAATAATACATCTTTTTTCCCAAAAACATTGAATTTGGTGTTGCTTCAGACCACACTTTCTCAATTTCCAAGGAATGGTCTGAAGTAACTTTTTTTTCCTGAAAAAAAGTATCAAATAAGAGGATTTGAATCACCTTTTTCTCTGATGTGGTATTTACGTGATGCCATTTTCTCATAAAACGACATTGATGCCAAACATTGCCTTAGATGGGCGCATATTCATACTCTCAAAGTGTTGCAGCAGGCTTCTCATCAGAGTTCTAGATAGTTCATCAGAGTTCATCAGGGCGGATGTTCATACCCTCTTTTTTCTTTTTTGTCTGGAACCGGCATTTTTGAGTGCCACATTAGCATACTGTTATAAAAAAATGAGAAAACACCAAAAATTCTTTTTCCCCGACTACACATTCCCTGATTTCTAACGAGTAATCTGACAAAATAATTTTCGGAAAATGCATAATCAAACAGCAGCAGCAGGTGTGGTCCGAAAAAAACGAATTTCAGACGTAACGCTGACATAGTGCCGTTCATCACAATTTTCTCTTTCGTTTTTTTCTTTTTACTTTTGGTCAATGGAATTGTTAGTAGACCTTATTACGATAATGCGATGCCGTGGATAGATTGTTAAAGCATAAAAGAAAGAAAGAGAACAACGGCAAGAAAACCCATTGTTCCCTGTCATGTCTAATTGTGAAAAATTAGGCTGGTCATGCCATGTTCATGGATTATGGATTATTTTATGCAATATATGTCATCATCCAGTCTGCTGCTGATATGATATGATATGTTCTTGGATCTGGGTTTTTGACTAATTTTCAGCCAGCTTGAAATGCAACTTGGTTCAATGTTCGAGACAAACTGCAAATATGATTGAACAACTAAAAAGTTATAAGAGCTTTGAATTTAAAAAGCTTAAAATGATAGAATTGAAGAACGATTTCCAACTTGAATGAAGAAACAAGCCAATGTTACCACGCATGATTGGATTGTATTCATCCATAACTGCATTATTTGGGGTAAATTGCAAATGGGAAAATCTATGGTATGCGAAGAGTTTTGACCAATCAAAACTCACTCATAAATTTTGATAAATAAAACATGATTAGATATCACGTTTATGATTTTAGTTAATTGGTCAGAAGTTTTTTCAGATATCATATCTTTTTCATATCATAGTTGAACCCTTGGGGTCTTGTTTTTAAAAACAAAGACCATTCGGTAAGTGATTCAGTCTACTGAAATTTTAAAATTGTGTTTAGAGACTATATATCATGCAGAAATACCAGAAACCCAAAAAATTCAGCATTTTCAGTCTTTTTGGATCTTCCTGTACACATGTCTTCTCATCTTTCTAGCTTTTAGTTGCTAAATGGAATTTTAAAAGACTGATTTTCGGTCTTCCGATCTTGCCGAAACCCAAAAGACTGTGTGGAGAGATTTTCCAAACATTGCCTAACATTATGGTGAGAGATAAAATTACAAAAATGCCCATATTTTAATTCTCTTCTTTCACTATTCATCTTTTTCTACGTTTGGACTTTGGACTTAAACTAGCAATTGTAAAGTCACCTCACCCTGGACTGCTCATTGGGGATAGCCTCACTTTCGGACACTTACTTTGCTGGCATTGGTTTGCATCCAAATTTAGTCCAAAGGCAGAAGAAAGATGAACAGTGAGAAAAAAGAGAGTTTTGGCAAATTTATAATTTAACCATTTACTGCAAAGCTAGTTTAGGGGAGTTGGATTACTTATTAAATGCTTATTTATGAAAGTTTAGATAGTAAAGTGACAATTGAAAATTTAGGGCATAGAGAGTAAAGCCACTCAAAATATAAGGTACCCATTTTCAATTTACCCTACTACTACTACTTAATATTATTGATGTAGAATTCCAGTAGAAAATTGGAAAGAATGAACAGTTCAATGCATCTACTATGCATAATAATCATTAATCAATGAAGGTGGATGCATCCATGGTTCCATGCCAGTGAACACACTGTTACGTTTTAGTGGTAAGCAACTCGGCAACATGATCCATATCCCGTCTTTTGTGGTTGTTAGGCAAGAAAATCCCTAGGGATGTGACAAATATATATAACCAGCTTGCTTCTTGACAGGTTGTACGTACAATTGTTTCTTCATTTAACCTTGCTCCTCGTGAACCTTCTTTCACACTATCTGGCTATCAAGTTGGTTTGTACTCGATTGGTAGAGTGCTCTCTATTGTAAATTAACTAAATGGTGTTTTATAGTGTGTATAAAAAATTGGTGGGTGTAGATTAATTCATATCACATCATGTGATAGGGATTAATCCACATCACACTATAGTCTACAATTATTCTGAATTGTAGATAGATTGTGTGGACGGGATCAATCCACACCCATAGTGGCATTTTGTAGGTGTGGTGTGGATCAATTTATACTATTTTTTGATTTCATGTATCTCATATACATTTTACGAATGATCTATACAATCGATCATAAATATTTAATTTTTACATTTTGTATGATAAATAAATTGAAAAACAGGCATTCATAAATTAATATTAACCAATAAACATTAATTTTATTAAAAAAGATAATAAAATAATTTAAAAAATATTATTTTGTAGATAAGAAAACATTAAAAATTAATATTTAAATAAATGAAAAAAAAATGGAGAAGGAAAATCTCTATACTTGTGCTAGAATTAACACTAAAAATTATTATTTTATTGATAAAATATTAAAAAATTAAAATTAAAAATAAAAAGAATATATAAAAGAAATGTATTATATCAAAATAGAGTGTAGAAATATTATAAACCGATCACATTCACGAGATGTATATATAATCAAGATTTTGAACTATGAACAAAAATGGTCCACGATATATGTATGATCGTGAATTGTCTCCGTCCACATCTAACCAAACACCGTTGTCATTCCGTGGTATAAATTGAAACAAACCCTCTACAAGATAATTACAGAACCGAACACCACCTAATTCGAGAACCAGGTGGTTAAAATGTTAAGATGATGATGATTGCTATGAAAAGCATTTGAACGGAGAAAGGCTGAAAGCGAGGGTGTTCAGCTTTTTCATATATATTTGAACCAATCTTAACTCTTCTTCTTTTTGACAGCCATATAAGAATGTTGGTGGAGAAATAAATTAATTAAGCCTGTAGACAGGTAATGAAGGACAGTGATTGATGCGTGATGGAGCCCAGTCTGAATATAAATACATATAAAATACGAAGGATTTACACTATTTATATTCCATTCAAACTGAGCCTTATTAAGTTGTATAACCATCGTAAGATTTCTACGTCGTACACAGTGTCGTATACATTTCATGTGTCAAAGAAAGTATTGAAAGCTGAACTTAAAATGGTTATTGTAATTTAATATGAAAAGGAATTTTCAATTGTAAATTTCGAGGAAGAATTCCCAGGTTGGGAGCTACCCCAGTTACGTACGTATACATGCAGAGAATTTGTTGAACAAAGAGACTGGTGGGGGAATGGGGATGTGGATAAGATCATTAAGCCGCAGCTGGAATCCACGGTACCAAACAAGATTAATTTTCTCTCCTTTTTTATCCAAATGAAATGGTAAGGACTGACTAAGGGCTAAGGAGATGTGATTCCTTTCAGTGCGAAGCCACGACAAAATACGATGGATATATATATATATATATAGATGAGTTTTGGTGGTGCAATTTCAGTGGTCCTCCATCGACATACTGTAGCCCCGACCAGTGTCATGACTCCATCCATACAGAAACAAAAATAAGAGATAAAAACTATAACCATGTAGTTGATTTAGAAGAAATACTTAACAAATGGAAAATGACTTGAGTGGGTTGCCTTCTTCATTCCGATCTCCATGAAAGTTGTCCCACCTCACATATAGCTAGCGAGTCTATGCCCAGTCGTTTTTGAGCTGGTTATTGGTCAATTTCTGCCTAGTGTCTAGGTTTTTCCATGACCTACCTAGTGTCTAGGAATCTGTAAAGAAGAAAAAAGTCTAATTAATTAACGTACATAAACTTAGATTTCTGAATCACTGCTTGTAGGACTTAATTTATTATTTGTGTGTAATCTTCTTTTTCGAGCTTTAATTTCTTCACTTTATGAAATGTAATTCGTTGATTTAGAAATGTAGTTACATTTTTATATTTTTCGTTAAATGATAAATACATAAGATGAAATAAACTAGAGAGATTAATCGATCTATTTTCATCTCATCATTATATATATATATATGATCAAAAAGCTTGAAACTTGAAGCTATATTGCACCAAGACTCTAACTTA